>NW_020864069.1:0-12127 GCF_003713205.1 Coffea eugenioides
AAATTTCTTATCCATTAATTGATAGTCTAAATAATAGAGAAGCTTTAGTAATACCGGTAATTGTTCACTCTTCCTTGTGGGATCGACCCGATATATACCCTAAACTACTAGTTACTAGTTGATCTGTATACTTGCAGTGAACGGGTGTAATTCGGTTTTTTAACTTGTACGTATGCAAAATACCCGTCAAGTTTTTGGCGCCGTTGCCGGGGAAGATTTGGCAATATCGGTGTGAAGAGCAACTTTATTAATTTAGACAATTTTTCTTATTTTTGTTGTTTTTGCTGTATCTTATGTGTTTTATGTCATTTTTTTTTAATCAACTTTTATTTTATTTTATTTTTTTTGTTTTTGTTTGTGTCTTGGAATCTATCCTTCTTAACTAATCTTACTTTTGAGATTGTTTAAAAGTAATTTTAGATAATGAGGAGGGTAGGTGAATTTGGAGGACAATGCTTGAGAAGTGGAAGATTGGCAATGGATGGTTACCAAGTGCAAAACTCCTTCAACAGAGGTAACCAAGAAATTACTGAAGGTATGTCTTTTGAAGATGGTTTAAGGTGCTTAAAGGCAAAATTTGATGTAATTAAGTTACCATTCAAAATGGACACCATGATCATGAATATTGAGCAGAGAAAGGAATGTTAATGCTTTAATTTCTTGATCATGTGATTTGTGACTTGTGTTGGAGGTTTATAATGCTACTAATACATGTATGCAAGCACAAAATGTGGATTATTATGATGAATTTAGAGCATTACAATCCTTGTTTTGAGATCGATATAGTCTAATGCTTATGGTTGGGATAATCATGGTACGCTTATAGTGATTCTTATATTTTTATAATTACAAACGCTTACCAACCTGAATGTGTCCAATATGAATCAAAAACCATCTTGGAGTTAGCTATAGAAAAATTAGCTAATGTGACTTCCGACCGTTTTGATAGGATTGAAAAAAGAATAGATGAATTAACTTCTCACTTTGGCAGAATAAATGAGCAATTGAGTGTATTGTGTGAAGTTATTTCTCTAATAATTTGCAAAATGATCCTAGCATGAATGGTGGAAATGTTGTATGTGAAAATGGATTGCATTTGGATGAAAATGATGAATCTCAATTATATTTCAATGAGCAAATATCCATTTCACATGATAATACCTTTGAAACTAACTTTGAGCCTCAAGAGGTGAGTTTTAATGACTCATTTTTCACCCCTCTTGAGGAGTGCAGTGAAAGTATATGTTTTAAAGGTATTGCTGTCCAAGATACTCTCATGACATTTTCTTTGGTGAATTCTCAAGTGGTGCATATTCAAGGTAATATTTATGAAACACTTGGGATAGGTAAGTCAATTCCTCACATCATTAGATCATGTGACTTTTGCGATAAAGCCACCATTTAATGATCCACCACGACCAAAAATGGTGGATTATTCGTTAACTAAGCCTCCTTGAAAAATGAGGTGAAATAGTCAAGCTATTGACTTTAAAGAAGCGCTTATTGGGAGGCAACCCAATGTTTGTTTAAGTTTATGTTATTTTGGGGTGATTTTATGTTTAAAGTATATGTTTGAGTTATTTTGTTATTTTTCATTTGTAGGTATTGGAAATGGAAGCAAAAGTGACCAAATGAGGTGAAAAAGGCGAAATTTGATCAAGGAACTCAACCCCTCAATTTGAGTAATTGTTGTTTTTGATTTGTTAGAAGGGGTTAAAATGCATATTTTGATCATTTTACATGTGCATGCATTGAGAATTTTAGCAAACAAATGATCTATGATGCATTTTGAGTGATTGGGGTACAAATGGTAATTTTTCAAAATTGGCTTTCTGCAAAAAATTCGCAGAAGAAAACGCACTTGGGCTGAAAACGCGCCTAAGAATCGCGTTTTCCATAATCGCGTTTTCAATTCTGCGCCTATACTGAATAAAACGCGCCTTCAAAACGCGACAGAAAGTCGCGTTTTTTACCAAGTCGCGTTTTCCAGCCTGTTCAGAAACCAAAAACGCGCCTTCAAATACGCGACTCCAAGTCGCGTTTTATAACACAGTCGCGTTTTCGATCCTGCAAGATATGTGAAGAAACGCGACTTCACAAAACGCGGCTTTGTGGCGCGTTTTGATGAGTCGCGTTTTCGTAGCAAAAAAAAAAAAAAATGCAGATTCCTTGATTTTTTTTTCTTCTTTTCCTCATATATTTTCTTGTACCTTGAGTTGCTTATTGTGTATTTTATATAGGTACATCACCAAAACAAAGGTTGAAATTACGGATCGCCGTTTTGTTTTATTAAGTCTTTGTTATCACTTTTGTTTCTCATTTTCCATTTTTAGGTTATATCACTAATGGTTACCAAATGGAACTCATGAAGCGATGAAGACAAGCGAACAACATACCTTGAAGCTTCATATTCAATCACAACAATAGGGGAGTATTATTTTTTTATCTTGATTTTCCTTTTTACACATTGAGGACAATGTGTATGTTAAGTGTGGGGGGAGAATTGAGATTATATACATTGTATGTGATTGAATTATTAGTTGCAAATATTGGGCTTGTGTTAAAATTCAAAATTTTTCTAAAATCTTGTCCAAAATTGCAAACTTGCCCCAAAAAGTTTCATATTTTTTCAATTTTATCCAAGGGGTAACAAGTTTCATACCATTAGTAGTTCAAATTCCTTCTACATTTGAGATAAATATATATGATTTGGAAACTTCTTTTCTCATTTAACTTGGAAATGACTATTATGTGATTATAATTTTTGCATTTGTAGGAAAGTATATCTTTTAAAGTGGAGAAAATTATGCCTATATTTTTTTTGCATATTTGATGAAATTTCTTCTCTTTGTTGGATTTTATAAGTTAAGTGATAAATATGGTCAATAATTGCAATACTCTTCTCATGATTATGCTTTCGAGGGAATGTTATTATCTTTACTTTAAAAAAAAAAAAAAAAGAAAAAAAGAAAAAAATAAGATTTATTCTACTCCAATGATTCTCGTACTTAGTAACCGGGAGTCGTCATCTAAAAATGTCGACTTTCGCGTAAAACGGTACTTGAATTAAGAGTATGCAAAGCAACTTGAGTATGTGAAGTGTTGAGTAACCGGTGATCTTCATCTAAAAATGTCGATCCTCGCGTAAAAAGATACTTTCACAACTTAAGTAATATTTAGCTATATTATATAAATAAATCCCTCTTTAAGTTAAATAAGAAGATGATCATGGGTTTAGGAAGCATATTATTGACCATATGAGTTACTTGCGTATGAAATTAAGTAAGAATGAGAAATTGAATTAAACTTGTTATAATTGCGGTATAATTGGCTCTCCTTTACTTGATATTATGAGTACTTGAATTGAATTGAATAATTGCATAATGGTTATTTACTTTGTTTTGAGGAAATGAAGTTGAAATGCTACATATATTTATTTTCAAATTTTGGATCATTGTTGGTTTGTATTTTTATTGCTTGAGGACAAGCAATGGTTCAAGTGTGGGGGTATTTGACAAGGGTTTATTTTACGTATTTTTAGTGTGTTTTATTAGTTAATTTTGGTTTGATTATTTAGTTTTATAACTAAAATAACTAAGGTTTTGGTAAAAAACTACATTTTATGTTAAAGTGGCTAAACATTGCATTTTATGGATTTTTATGGTAAAAACTTCATATTTTGTAGGTTTAATGATTCAATCATCAAATGAAGTGCATTGAGAAGATATTTGGATGATTGAAGATGGATTAAAGTGGGGAAAATAAAATATGAAGTGTAAAAGGAGAAATGCAATTTGAGAACAAAAAGAATCAAGGAAAAGTCAGGTTTGACAACTCTGACACGTTTTGGTATTTTGACTATATCTGGAGCTACACTGATCGGATTGAGGTGATCGTTACACCAATTTAAAGCTAAGAAAGAGATCTACATTTGCTATGAAGACATCAAAGTCCAATTCAGCCGTTTTCATAGTCCAAAAGGTGAAATACCGAAATTCAACTCAGCTGTCCAAAGTGGAAAACAGAGTTCTGACCAGTCTTTAGTATTTTGGTCATATCTCGGGCTACAAAGCTCCGATCTGGACGATTTTTAGAGCATTGGAAAGCTAACTCAAAGGGTTACAACTTTGGTGTTTTGCACAAAAGCCAGTTCAGCCTTTATGATAGAGAAAATCGCAGTTGAAGTAAGGACAAAGTGAATACGCGAGTACACAAAACGTGACTTGTAACCGCGTTTTGTGTAGGCGCGTTTTCTGGCCGCAATTCTGCAATTTGCTCAGTCAATTCTCTTATGTTCAAACTACTTTCCAACTACAATCTGCAAGAGAATTCGGTGCACATGCCTCAGAAGACAAGAGGGCAATAAAGATGGCTTATTTTCAAGTCAAAAACATTTGTTATTGACTATCTTAACAATTTCAGATTTGAGAATCCTTAGAGCAGCAAATTTGGACTAGAGAGGAGCTTTTCATCAGCTTATATGCAGAGACATTTGGGAGATCTGAGGAGATTGGGAATCATACGGGAGAAGCTTGGAAGTGCAGAAATGTAGTTTTTCCATTCTCTTAGTATTAAATTAGTGTAGTATAGTTTAGCTAGTTAGTTCATCCACTCTTGTATATTGCTAGATTAGGATGAAGATTGAGATGAAGAAGGAGGAGTTGAAGCTCATGTGACAAGGGTTATCTCTTCTCCAATTCTTTATCTTTTGTACTTGATTCCAAATTTAGTTAATATGCAATTTCTGGATTTTATGTTATTTATGTGTCTTTAAAGTTTATACCTTGGGTTTGGTTGAACTTTCTATGATTGTTAGTGCTTATTATTTGGCTATTTAACTGCTATGATTTCAGCAAGTTATTTAGCACTTTGGCTCTTTAAATCATGATTAATCTGGTACCATTAATTCTGATTATCTAAGGTGTTATTTCTGCAATGAAAATTGAGATTTAACATTAGTTCAAGAAGTGCTAAACATAGGGAGTACACTCACGAAAGTAGAGGTGCACCTATGTGGTTTTTAGTGATTCATTTCATGTAATTTCACTGAAGAAATGAACTTGTAGCTAATTTCATAAC
Source organism: Coffea eugenioides (assembly GCF_003713205.1). Lineage (NCBI taxonomy): Eukaryota > Viridiplantae > Streptophyta > Magnoliopsida > Gentianales > Rubiaceae > Coffea > Coffea eugenioides. The sequence goes on from NW_020864069.1 coordinate 5,080, forward strand.
CATGAGAATAGGTATGGATTAGTTATAAGTATAATTGATTCACTACGAAAGTAGGATTCAAATGCATAAGAAAATTACACCATAATTAGCCTAGATGTAGTATTCAATGATCCAAATATAACACTTGCATAAGTAGTTAGGGATACCACAACCTAAGGAGCTTTTATTTGTTAATTTCTTGTATAAGTGCAGTAGGTTAAATTTCTTATCATTAATTGATAGTCTAAATAATAAAGAAACTTTAGTAATACCGGTAATTGTTCACTCTTCCCTGTGGGATCGACCCGATATATACCCTAAACTACTAGTTGATCTGTATACTTGCAGTGAACGGGTGTAATTCGGTTTTTTAACTTGTACGTATGTAAAATACCCGTCAAGTTTTTGGCGCCGTTGCCGGGGAAGATTTGGCAATATCGGTGTGAAGAGCAACTTTATTAGTTTAGACATTTTATTAGTTGTTGTGTGAATGTTATTTTCTGTTATTTTAGTATTTTCTGTGTGTATGCATTTTATCACCTATTCTTCTTACTAATTTTGCTCTTAAGTTGTTTAAAAGCAATTTTAGGTGATGAGGAGGATAGATCAATTTGGAGGACAATGCTTGAGAAATGAAACATTGGCAATGGATGGTTGCCTAGTGCAAAGCTCCTTCAACAGAGGTAACCAAGAAATTACTGAGGGTATGTCTTTTGAAGATGGTTTGAAGTGCTTAAAGGCAAAATTTGATGTAATTATGTTACAAGTTCAAATGGACACAATTATACATGAAATTGAGCAAGGGAGGAATGTTAATACTTTTAATTCTTATCATGTGATTTGTGACTTGTGTGGAGGTTATCATGCAACTAATACATGTATGCAAGAACAAAATGTGGATTACTATGATGAATTAGAGCATTACAATCCTTATTTTGATCAATACAGTGCTAATTGGAGCAATTCTCTTTCTTATGGTTGGGAAAATCAATGTGCATATAGTGATTATCCATATTTTTATGATTACCAATCTGAAAATGTCCAATATAAAGCAAAACCATCTTGGGAGTTAGTTATAGAAAAATTAGCTAATGTGACTTCCGACCGTTTTGATAGGATTGAGAAAAGAATAGATGAATTAACTTCTCACTTTGGCAGAATAATTGAGCAATTGAATGCATTGTGTGAGGTTATTTCTTCTAATAAATTGCAAAATGATCCTAGCATGAATGGTAGGAATGTTGTATGTGAAAATGGATTGCATGTTGATGAAAATGATGAATCTCAATTGTGTTTCAATGAGCAAATGTCCATTTCACAAGATAATATCTTTGGAACTAACTTTGAGCCTCAAGAGGTGAGTTTTAATGACTCATTTTTCACCCCTCTTGAGGAGTGCATTGAAAGTATAGGTTCTAAGGGTATTGCTGCCCAAGATACTCTCATGGCATTCCCGTTGGTAAGTTCTCAAGTGGTGCATATTCAAGGTAATATTTATGAAACACTTGGGATAGGTAAGTCAATTCCATTTCTCCTATCATTAGATCATGTGACTTTTGCTATAAAGTCACCATTTAATGATCCACCACGACAAAAAATGGTGGATTATTCGCTAACAAAGCCTCCTTGAAAAAATGAGATGAAATAGTCAAGCTATTGACTTTAAAGAAGCGCTTATTGGGAGGCAACCCAATGTTTGTTTAAGTTTGTGTTACTTTGGAGTGATTTTATGTTTAAAGTATGTGTTTGAGTTATTTTGTTATTTTTCATTTGTAGGTATTGGAAATGGAAGCAAAAGTGACCAAATAAGGTGAAAAAGGCGAAATTTGATCAAGGAACTCAACCCCTCGATTTGAGTAATTGTTGTTTTTGATTTGTTAGAAGGGGTTAAAATGCATATTTTGATCATTTTATATGTGCATGCATTGAGTATTTTAGCAAACAAATGATCTATGATGCATTTTGAGAAATTGGGGTATCATTTGTAATTATTCAAAAGTTGAATTTCTGCTAAAATTCGCAGCAGAAAATGCGTTTCTCAAGAAAACGCGCCTCTGAGTCGCGTGTTCACAGAATCGCGTTTTCAATTCTGCACCTGCAGAACAGAAAACGCGCCATTAAAACGCGACTTTAAGTCGCGTTTTGTTGCCTGGATCAAAAATGAAAACGCGCCATTAAAAACGCGACTTGAAGTCGCGTTTTCTCACAGAACCGCGTTTTCAGTACTGCAACTTTTGGGAAGAAACGCGCCTTCAAAACCGCGAGTTAAAGGCGCGTTTCTACTCACGTTTTCTGAGCATTTTTTTTTTTGAAAGAAAAAAATGCAGGTTCCTTGGTTCTCTTTTTCTTCTTTTCCTCATATATTTTCTTGTACCTTGAGTTGCTTATTGTGTATTTTTTATAGGTACATCACCAAAACAAGGGCTTGAAGTTACGGATAGCCGTTTTGATGTCTTAAGCCTTTGTTATCACTTTGGTTTCTCATTTTCCATTCTTAGGTTTATATCACTAATGGTTATCCAATGGAACTCATGAAGTGATGAAGACCGGCGAACAACATACCTTGAAGCTTCATATTCAATCACAACAATAGGGGAGTATTACTTTTCTTTATCTTGATTTTCCTTTTTACACATTGAGGACAATGTGCATGCTAAGTGTGGGGGGAGAATTGAGATTATATATATTGTATGTGATTGACTTATTAGTTGCAAATATTGGACTTGTGTTAAAATTCAAAATTTTTCCAAAATCTTGTCCAAAATTGCAAACTTGCCTCAACAATTTTTAAATTTTTTTTTATTTTATCCAAGAGGTAACAAAGTTCCATACCATTAGTAGTTCAAAATCCTTCTACATTTGAGATAAATATATGTGGTTTAAGCACTTCTTTTCTCATTTAACTTGGAAATGACTATTATGTGATTATAATTTTTGCATTTGTAGGAAAGTATATCTTTTAAAGTGGAGAAAATTATGCCTATATTTTTTTTGCATATTTGATGAAATTTCTTCTCTTTATTGGATTTTATAAGTTAAGTGATAAATATGGTCAATGAGTGCAATACTCTTCTCATGATTATTCTTTTGAGGAATTTATTATTATCTTTGCTGTAAAAAGAAACAAAAAAAAGAAAAAAAGAAAAAAATAAGATTTATTCTACTCCAATGATTCTCGTACTTAGTAACCGGGAGTCGTCATCTAAAAATGTCGACTTTCGCGTAAAACGGTACTTGAATTAAGAGTATGCAAAGCAACTTGAGTATGTGAAGTGTTGAGTAACCGGTGATCTTCATCTAAAAATGTCGATCCTCGCGTAAAAAGATACTTTCACAACTTAAGTAATATTTAGCTATATTATATAAATAAATCCCTCTTTAAGTTAAATAAGAAGATGATCATGGGTTTAGGAAGCATATTATTGACCATATGAGTTACTTACTTGTAAGATTGGGTAAGGATGAAAAATTGATTTGAATTTGTTATAATGACGGTATAATTGGCTCTCCTTTACTTGATATTATGAGTACTTGAACTTAATTGAATAATTGCATAATGGTTATTTACTTTGTTTTGAGGAAATGAAGTTGAAATGCTACATATGTTTATTTTCAAATTTTGATCATTGTTGGTTTGTATTTCTTATTGCTTGAGGACAAGCAATGGTTCAAGTGTGGGGTATTTGATAAGAATATATTTTACGTATTTTTTAGTGTGTTTTATTAGTTAATTTTGGTTTGATTATTTAGTTTTATAACTAAAATAACTAAGGTTTTGGTAAAAATCTACATTTTATGTTAAAGTGGCTAAACATTGCATTTTATGGATTTTTATGGTAAAAACTTCATATTTTGTAGGTTTAATGATTCAATCATCAAATGAAGTGCATTGAGAAGATATTTGGATGATTGAAGATGGATTAAAGTGGGGAAAATAAAATATGAAGTGTAAAAGGAGAAATGCAATTTGAGAACAAAAAGAATCAAGGAAAAGTCAGGTTTGACAACTCTGACACGTTTTGGTATTTTGACTATATCTGGAGCTACACTGATCGGATTGAGGTGATCGTTACACCAATTTAAAGCTAAGAAAGAGATCTACATTTGGTATGAAGACATCAAAGTCCAATTCAGCCGTTTTCATAGTCCAAAAGGTGAAATACCGAAATTCAACTCAGCTGTCCAAAGTGGAAAACAGAGTTCTGACCAGTCTTTAGTATTTTGGTCATATCTCGGGCTACAAAGCTCCGATCTGGACGATTTTTAGAGCATTGGAAAGCTAACTCAAAGGGTTACAACTTTGGTGTTTTGCACAAAAGCCAGTTCAGCCTTTATGATAGAGAAAATCGCAGTTGAAGTAAGGACAAAGTGAATACGCGAGTACACAAAACGTGACTTGTAACCGCGTTTTGTGTAGGCGCGTTTTCTGGCCGCAATTCTGCAATTTGCTCAGTCAATTCTCTTATGTTCAAACTACTTTCCAACTACAATCTGCAAGAGAATTCGCTGCACATGCCTCAGAAGACAAGAGGGCAATAAAGATGGCTTATTTTCAAGTCAAAAACATTTGTTATTGACTATCTTAACAATTTCAGATTTGAGAATCCTTAGAGCAGCAAATTTGGACTAGAGAGGAGCTTTTCATCAGCTTATATGCAGAGACATTTGGGAGATCTGAGGAGATTGGGAATCATACGGGAGAAGCTTGGAAGTGCAGAAATGTAGTTTTTCCATTCTCTTAGTATTAAATTAGTGTAGTATAGTTTAGCTAGTTAGTTCATCCACTCTTGTATATTGCTAGATTAGGATGAAGATTGAGATGAAGAAGGAGGAGTTGAAGCTCATGTGACAAGGGTTATCTCTTCTCCAATTCTTTATCTTTTGTACTTGATTCCAAATTTAGTTAATATGCAATTTCTGGATTTTATGTTATTTATGTGTCTTTAAAGTTTATACCTTGGGTTTGGTTGAACTTTCTATGATTGTTAGTGCTTATTATTTGGCTATTTAACTGCTATGATTTGAGCAAGTTATTTAGCACTTTGGCTCTTTAAATCATGATTAATCTGGTACCATTAATTCTGATTATCTAAGGTGTTATTTCTGCAATGAAAATTGAGATTTAACATTAGTTGAAGAAGTGCTAAACATAGGGAGTACACTCACGAAAGTAGAGGTGCACCTATGTGGTTTTTAGTGATTCATTTCATGTAATTTCACTGAAGAAATGAACTTGTAGCTAATTTCATAACCATGAGAATAGGTATGGATTAGTTATAAGTATAATTGATTCACTACGAAAGTAGGATTCAAATGCATAAGAAAATTACACCATAATTAGCCTAGATGTAGTATTCAATGATCCAAATATAACACTTGCATAAGTAGTTAGGGATACCACAACCTAAGGAGCTTTTATTTGTTAATTTCTTGTATAAGTGCAGTAGGTTAAATTTCTTATCATTAATTGATAGTCTAAATGATAAAGAAACTTTAGTAATACCGGTAATTGTTCACTCTTCCCTGTGGGATCGACCCGATATATACCCTAAACTACTAGTTGATCTGTATACTTGCAGTGAACGGGTGTAATTCGGTTTTTTAACTTGTACGTATGTAAAATACCCGTCAAGTTTTTGGCGCCGTTGCCGGGGAAGATTTGGCAATATCGGTGTGAAGAGCAACTTTATTAGTTTAGACATTTTATTAGTTGTTGTGTGAATGTTATTTTCTGTTATTTTAGTATTTTCTGTGTGTATGCATTTTATCACCTATTCTTCTTACTAATTTTGCTCTTAAGTTGTTTAAAAGCAATTTTAGGTGATGAGGAGGATAGATCAATTTGGAGGACAATGCTTGAGAAATGAAAGATTGGCAATGGATGGTTGCCTAGTGCAAAGCTCCTTCAACAGAGGTAACCAAGAAATTACTGAGGGTATGTCTTTTGAAGATGGTTTGAAGTGCTTAAAGGCAAAATTTGATGTAATTATGTTACAAGTTCAAATGGACACAATTATACATGAAATTGAGCAAGGGAGGAATGTTAATACTTTTAATTCTTATCATGTGATTTGTGACTTGTATGGAGGTTATCATGCAACTAATACATGTATGCAAGAACAAAATGTGGATTACTATGATGAATTAGAGCATTACAATCCTTATTTTGATCAATACAGTGCTAATTGGAGCAATTCTCTTTCTTATGGTTGGGAAAATCAATGTGCATATAGTGATTATCCATATTTTTATGATTACCAATCTGAAAATGTCCAATATAAAGCAAAACCATCTTGGGAGTTAGTTATAGAAAAATTAGCTAATGTGACTTCCGACCGTTTTGATAGGATTGAGAAAAGAATAGATGAATTAACTTCTCACTTTGGCAGAATAATTGAGCAATTGAATGCATTGTGTGAGGTTATTTCTTCTAATAAATTGCAAAATGATCCTAGCATGAATGGTAGGAATGTTGTATGTGAAAATGGATTGCATGTTGATGAAAATGATGAATCTCAATTGTGTTTCAATGAGCAAATGTCCATTTCACAAGATAATATCTTTGGAACTAACTTTGAGCCTCAAGAGGTGAGTTTTAATGACTCATTTTTCACCCCTCTTGAGGAGTGCATTGAAAGTATAGGTTCTAAGGGTATTGCTGCCCAAGATACTCTCATGGCATTCCCGTTGGTAAGTTCTCAAGTGGTGCATATTCAAGGTAATATTTATGAAACACTTGGGATAGGTAAGTCAATTCCATTTCTCCTATCATTAGATCATGTGACTTTTGCTATAAAGTCACCATTTAATGATCCACCACGACAAAAAATGGTGGATTATTCGCTAACAAAGCCTCCTTGAAAAAATGAGATGAAATAGTCAAGCTATTGACTTTAAAGAAGCGCTTATTGGGAGGCAACCCAATGTTTGTTTAAGTTTGTGTTACTTTGGAGTGATTTTATGTTTAAAGTATGTGTTTGAGTTATTTTGTTATTTTTCATTTGTAGGTATTGGAAATGGAAGCAAAAGTGACCAAATAAGGTGAAAAAGGCGAAATTTGATCAAGGAA
>NW_020864070.1:0-17500 GCF_003713205.1 Coffea eugenioides
TGTGGTTTTAGTGATTTGTTTCACGTAATTTCATAGAAAAAATGAGTTTGTAGTTAATTCCATAACTACGAGAGTAGATATGATTTAGCTATTAGTATAGTTGATTCACTGCGAGAGTAGGTTTCAAATACATTAGGAAATTATGCCATAACTAGCCAAGACAATAGCATTCAAGTAACCAGTAATGTCATTTGCAAGAGTAGTAAGGAATTCCATACCTCTAGAAGCTTTCTATTGTATTTTTGTTACTTTTATAGTGTAGATTTAATTCCTTGTACATATGATAGTCTAAATAATAAATGAGTTCGAAAATCACTGGTAATTAAAAATCTTCCCTGTGAGATCGACTCCTAATACCTCTATACTTGCTCACGACCTGTATACTTGCAAAAAAATCGTGTGTGGGGTATTTAGAATTTATAAATGTAAAAATTTACTGTGGATGAGTTTAATTATTATATGTATACCCCGCGCTCGTCACCTTTTACCTAGGAAGAAAAAATACTCTGGGAGTTGGAGAACATTGTTGCCCATGCTAATGAAAACATTGAAACGACATCTCCAAAGTTCTTTTAAGATTGCTTCTAGACAAGAATTAGGGCAAAGATTGTCTATTGAGGTTGTAAAGGTCTCTTCATATATGATTATTTTGAAATCTGCAATACAAGGCGAAGAAGGAATGATGCAACTTGATTTCACATCTTAACAAGTTGATGCCGCAAATGGTTCTATAAATGGTATTCTATAAATGGTATTCATGAACAGCAAAATGGAAGTGTTGGATTGTAGGGGTTAAATCAAGATTATTATTATTTGTTAGTTTCTATATTGTTGGTCCTGGTTTCTTAGTTATGTCGGTAGTGGTTTTTAACTCCAAGTCCAATTGTATAAAAGATTCCCTTCATGTTCGGAAGCTAAGTTTTTGGAAACTAACTAATCTATATATACCACTACTAGTACTCTTGTTTTATATGCCGAGAATTATGAAGAATAAAATTGGTTGGTGCCTCCTAAAGCTTTGTTTGCTTCTGTCTCTTGTCGTTACCTTTTCCTTCGATTTTTCATTTCTGCTGCCATGCTTATTCCTTTGATTTTGAGATTTGTCTTGATTTGTTTATCCTGTGGGTTATATTCCTACAAAGTGGCGTCAGAGCTTTGCATGAGATCTTGAGAAATTGAAATATGGATCCAAATTATTTGCAAAATTGTCACATTTTTATCTTTGATGGTAAAAATGATTTTGAGACTTGGAGGATGATGATGGAGAATTTTTTTAGAACTATTAGAATTGGGATATTGTCGAAATAGGATACACGGAAACCGGATGCAGGCACAGAATTATCAAGCGATACATTTAGAGAATTAGAGACGAATAGACAGTTGAATTGCAAGGTAATGTACTATCTCAACACTCAAGTCCAGTTGTATTTTTCCAAAAAAATTATACATGCAAAGTCAGCAAAAGAAGCTTGGACAATTTTGGTGAACTCAAATCGAGGTGCTGCTAACGTAAGAAAAATTAGATTGCAGGAACTCAGGAGACAATTTGAGTTGGCCTAGATGAAACCCATGGAATCAGATAAAGATTTTATTGACACAATTAAAGAAATTGTCAATGATATGGAGTCCAGTGGTGAGAATTTGGAAGAAGTTAGAGTTGTTGAAAAAGTCTTGCAATCTCTAATTGCCAAATTTCACACCAAGGAAATGGTCCTTGAAGCCATAAAGTACCTTGATAAACTGTCGCTTGCTGAATTGGAAGGTGAATTGCTTATGTATGAGATGTCCTTGAATAAGCAGCCATCAAATACAATAGATGAAGTGTTACAAGCTAAGATGGATCACCCCAAAGGAAAAAAGAAGGTATATCATATGGACACAAATCAAAGGGGCTAGAATTTCAACAGTAGAGGACATGGAGGCAGAGGTAACTTTTATGGTCGTGGAAGAGGTAATTATTCTTACCAGCCCAAAAACAATTCTAATAGGGATCAGAAAAACAATCAACTGTAGAATCAAAGAATTAATTTTCAAAGGCGCAATAGATCAATGTCCAATATTATAATTGTGGTAAAACTGGTCATTATCAGAATGAATATTGGTCTAATAAAGAGGTGCATTCTAAAGTGGCTGAAAATAGAGAAGACCTGGTCATTTTCTAGTTCTGCAACTGAAGAGTCTATAAAGAATGATTGGTTTATTGATTTTGGTTATAGTAATCACATGTGTGATAAAAAGGAGATGTTTTCTGACCTGAATAAATCATTTCATACATTTGTGAGATTTGGAAATAATGAAAAGGTACCTGTTCTTGGAAAAGGAAAAATTAGAATTATGTTGTAAGATGGGTCTTCGAATTATATTTCTAATGTTTTCTATGTGCCAAGTTTATATCATAATTTGTTGAGTTTGGGACAACTGTCTGAGAAAGGTTATAATATGCATTTCAAACATGGTGATGGCACCATAAGTGATGAAAAATTGGGATTAATTGCTAAGGTGAAAATGAACCATAGTCATTTATGGCCTCTTTCTCTTAACTATGGTGATTTACCTTACTTTAATTCCATGACTTGTGATGATTCTTGGTTATGACATATGCATTTTGGGCATTCGAATTTTGGAAGTTTGAAATTTCTTGCAAGAAAGAAATTGGTTATTGGGTTGCCTTTTGTTGAGTTTCCTGACAAGAAGTGTGAGTCTTGTATTTTGGAAAAGAAGCATAGGGATCCTTTTCCAAAAGGTAAGACTTGGAGAGCTAATCGACCACTTGAACCGATTCATTCAGATTTACGCTCAATTGAAGTTCCTTCCAGTAGTGGTAGTAAGTATTTTATTACCTTCATTGATGATTTCAGTAGGAAGACATAGGTGTATTCTTTAAGAAATAAATCTGATGCATGTGATGTATTTAAAAAGTTAAATATTATGTAGAGAAGCAGAGTGGCTACTTTATTAAAATTTTGAGAACTGACAGAGGCACTGAGTATCTTATTTGTGATTATTATTTGGTGAAAAATTGCATAAAATGCCAATTGATAGCCATATATACACCTCAACAAACTGGTGTGGCAGAAAGAAAGAATAGGACTATGATGGACATTGACAAGTGACTAATTTACACTATATTTGAATGATATTTTATGCTATTTTTAGTCATTTTGACAATATTATAGGAAGAAAATGGATCATTTTGGCTATAATTAGTGTAAAATGTTCTTAAGTGTTTAAATGATGTTTTTGTCACTTTTTACTTGCATTTTGTCCATAATTTGTATGTGAGTTGAAAATATACTTCAATTGGATGAAAAGGAAGTTGACAGCTTTGACACATCTTTGTATTTTAGCTATAACTTGAGCTACAATGATCGGATTGAGATGATTCTTAAACTATTTTGAAGATAAGAGATAGATCTACAATTCATATGAAGACATTGAAATCCAGTTTGAAGGTTTTCTAGGTCAAAACTCCAAATTACAGTAGCCAATTTTTATTGGTCGAAGCTAAAATAGGGCAGTGAGCAGTCAAGGGTATTTCTGTCATTTATCATCCTACACAAATTCAAATGAGGTGATTCTTGATGCATTGGAAATCCAACTCAAATGGCTACAAGTTTCATGTTTTGGTCAAGAGTTAATTCAGCTTCTATCATAAAGAAAAGTTCAGTTGAAGTTGAGGCAAAATCAGAGCAACAATGAGGATTGAACAGAAATTGCACAAAAAGTCAAGGGAGCAATCTGGCCGTATTATGGACCGATTCTTGGCCGGATTGCGGTCAGAAAAGGCTGCTCTCCACTGGCACAACTTGTTTCCTTCTCTAATAATTCACAGCTATTGATGGACGTGTGACAACAACTTTGCAGCTGTAAATGTGATGCTTGAAGCCTCATTTCTTGACTAAATCATCTATAAATAGCCATAGACTTGCAAGGACAAAGACAGCTTGGAGAGTGCAAGATTTACCACAAAAATGTAGTTCTTACATTTTCTTAATGTTAGGTTAGTATAGTATAGGATAGTTTAACTAGTAATTCATCATTCTTATTTATTAGCTAGGCAAAGATGAAGATGGAGGAGATGAACTCATGTGACAAGGGTTACATTTCCTTCCTAACTCTTTATCTTTTGTACATGATTCTAAGTTTAATTAATATACAAGTTTTGGATTTATATGTTATTATGTGTTTCTAAAGTTTATGCCTTGGGTTTGGTTGAACTTTCTATGATTGTTAGTATTTGTTATCTGGCTATTTGATGCTATTATTTTGAACAAGTTATTTAGCACTTTAACTCTTTAAATCATGATTAACTCGGTACTATTAATTGTGATTATCTAAAGGTGTTGTTTCTTCAATGAAAATTGAGATTTAACACTAGTTCAAGAAGTGTTAAACCTAGGGAGTACACTCACAAGAGTAGAGGTGCACCTATGTAGCTTTAGTGATTCATTTCATGTAATTTCATAGAGGTAATTAACTTGTAGCTGATTTCATAACCACGAGAGTAGGTATTAATTAGTTATAAGTATAGTTGATTCACTACGAGAGTATGTTTCAGATGCATAAGGAAATTACACCATAGGTAGCCAAGATAGTAGTAATCAATGATCCAAAAATATCATTTGCATGAGTAGTTAGGAATACCATAACCTAAGGAGCTTTCATTTGCTATTTTCGTGCATCAGTTTAGCATAGTTTTATTTATTTTAAGTTATTGATCGTCTAAATAATAGAGAAGCTTTAGTAGTGCCAGTAATTGTCCAATCTTTCTCGTGGGATCGACCCGATATATGCCCTAAACTATTAGTTAACCTGTATACTTGCAGTCAAACGGGTATAAATCGGAATTAAACTTGTACTTATATCAAATCCCATCAGACATGGTGAGATCTATAATGCACTTCAGAGGTATTTCTAAATCCTTTTGGGTAGAAGCGGTATCTTGTGCTATTTATGTTATGAACAGGTGTCCTACTAGATGCAATTTTGGGAAGACCCCACAAGAAATTTGGACTGGTATGAAATCAGATATTTTTCACTTCAAAGTATTTGGCTGTCTTGTATATGCACATGTTCCAGATTAGTTAAGGAAGAAATTGGATGATAAAGCAGAGAAGTGTATTTTATTGGCTATAGTTATGAGACTAAAGGGTATAAGTTGTTCAATCCAAACACACGAAAGGTGGTTGTTAGTAGAGATGTGACTTTTGATGAATATAGAGCTTGGGATTGGTCCAAGAAAGATCCTAAGACATCGCCAAATTATCCATCTATTTCTTCAATTATAGGACCAAGTTCTATTAAGCTACCAGTGGAGCCAGTTGTGCAGTCTCATGGTGATCCCTCAACTTCCACTATGCAAATTGAGACATCCAGTTGGCCACAAAGAGAATGCTGCATGCCAGCCCGATTTGATGATTATGTTATTGGTAGAGATAATGATTTAACTGATGAAGAGATTGTGAATTTTGCTCTTTTTGCATATTGTGATCCTGTCTCATTTGAAGAAATTGTCAAAAATGATCATTGGGTTTGTGCAATAGATGAAGAAATTCATGCCATTGAAAAAAATAATATATGGAATTGACCACTATTCCACCTGAAAAGAAACCAATTGGAGTGAAGTGGGTATGTAAGACCAAGTATAAACCAACAGGAGAGGTGGATCATTTCAAAATGAAATTGGTTGTCAAAGGCTATAAGCAGAAGGCAGGTATTAATTATTTTGAAATTTTTACACCAATTGTCAAACCTGATACGATTCGTATGATTGTCTCACTTACTGCAAACAATTATTGAAAAATTTATTAAATGGATGTGAAATCTACATTTTTAAATGATTTTCTTAAAGAATAGGTATATGTTGAGTAGCCTGCTGGTTATGTTAGAAAGGGTCAAGAAAATAAAGTGTATAGATTGAAAAAGGCATTGTATGGGTTGAAACAATCTCCTAGAGTTTGGTATACTCGCAGTGATACTTATTTTATTAAGCATGGTTTTCTGAGATGCCCATATGAGCATACTTTATACATCAAATTCAACATTAGAGGAGATGTTCTTATTATATGCTTGTATGTGGATCACTTGATACTTACAGGCAACAATCCCAAACTAATTTCTGAATTCAGGGAGGTCATGATTAGTCAATTTGAGACGACAGATTTGGGATTGATGTCTTATTTTCTTGGTATTGAGTTTGTCAATTGGATGGTGGAATTTTCATTTCACAAAGGAAGTATGCAAGTGATATTCTGAAGAAGTTTAAGATGAATGTGGCTAAACCAATGATGACCCCGGTTGAAGAAAAATTGAAATTAACCAAAGATGGTACTGGTGATTTTGTTGATGCTTATTTTAGGAGGTTGGTGTGGAGTCTCAGGTATTTAACTTCTACGAGGCCTAACATCATTTATGGAGTAGGTTTGATCAGTAGATTCATGGAATCTCCATGCCAATCTCACTTGCAAGCTGATAAGAGGATTTTGAGATACGTTCAAGGTAATCAGTCTAACGGTATATTTTATTCATCTTCACATGGTAACAACCTTGTTGCATATACTAACAATGATTGAGCTGGTGACATAATACAAAGGAGGAGCACTTCTAGTTATGCATTGATTTGGAATCTAGTGTATTTTCTTAGTTTTCAAGGAAACAACAAGTGGTTACTTTGTCCACAGCAGAAGCGAAGAACATGGAGGCTATGAGTAGTGCTACTCAAGAACTTTGATTTCAGAGAATGCTTGGATTTTTACAACACAAGCAAGATGGTCTTACCAAAATATTTTGTGACAGCATGTCTGCTATTAAGTTGACAAAAAATTCAATTTTTCATGGGCACAGAAAACATATTGACATCAAATATCATTTTATTTGTGAGTTGGCTTGAGATCAAGAAATTGTCATTGATTATTGCGGAAGTGAAGATCAAGTGGTTGGTATTTTGACAAAACTGCTCAAGTTGGAGATGTTTATGAAGTTGAAGAAGATGCATGGCATGGTGAAATTTGAAGATCTTGATTTGAGGGAGGCAATGTAGGAATTAAATCAAGATTATTATTATTTGTTAGTTTCTATATTGTTGGTCCTGGTTTCTTAGTTATGTCGGTAGCGATTTTTAACTCCAAATCCAATTGTATAAAAGATTCCCTTTGTGGTTCGGAAGCTAAGGGTGTGTTTGGATCCTTGTTTTTGGAGCTGTTTTTGAAAAACTGTTTTTCACATCCCAAATGCTACAGTAAATGTGTATTTCTAAAACAACTCCAAAAACACCATATCCAAACATTATATCAAAAACAACTACATATGTATATTTCAATTATGTATATTATATATATATATATTATATTAATATAAATTGAAATATACAAATTGAAAATTATATATATTATATATTATATAAATATTTATATACATTAATATTATACATAATATATTATAATATACATAATATAATATACATAATATGTAATATTGTATACATAAATGTGTAAATATTTATACATAATATATTATGTACATTATATTATAATATATACATTATTAATGTATAATATTATTATGTACATTATTGTGTATAATAATGTCTAATAATGTTAGGTATAATATATAATATACATAATATGTAATAATGTAATAATGTATATTATGTATAATATATTATATTATATATATACAATATTATGTATATTATACAAATTGAAAATTATATATTATATATTTATATATTATATATTATATGAATATTTATATAATGAAATATACAATAAATATTACAAATTGAAATATTATATAAACACCATATTTATAATATTATAATATTTATAATTAATATTAATGTATATTATATATATTAAATATTTATATATTTATTTTTACATATTATAAATATTTTATTTTACTTAAAAATATTTTTACATATTTGTAATATATTTATATGAATATTATATATTATATAAATTATATATAATATAATATATATTTTACATTTATATAAATGTACATTTATACATAATATATATATTAATGTATATTTATAATATACATTTATATTATGTATTATACATAATATAATACATTTATATTAATATGCATAATATTAATTTTACATTTATACATAATATTAATACATTTGTACATTTATATTAATTATATTAAGACATTTATACATAATATTAATATATATTAATAAAATTATAATTTATACATTTATATAATATTCATTTGTAATTTATACATTTATAATAATATACACTTTTACATTTATAAATATATTTATAATATGTATTATATGTAATATAATACATTTATATATTTTTATATAAATACATAAATATATTTATTTATAAATATTTATAAATGTATATTTATATAAAAATATATAATTTATAATTTATAATTTATACATTTATGAAATATTCATTTTTAATTTATAAATTTACAATAATAGACACTTATACATTTATAAATATATTTATATTATGTATTATATATAATATAATAAATTTATAATATATTTTTATATTTTTATATAAATATATTTATTTATAAATATTTATTAATGTATTATAAATCCATAAATGTATATTTATATAAAAATATAAAATTTATAATTTATAATTTATAATTTATACATTTATATAATATTCATTTATAATTTATACATTTATAATAATATACACTTATGCATTTATAAATATATTTATATTATGTATTATATATAATATAATACATTTATAATACATTTATATATTTTTTAGCGAATATATAAATATATTTATTTATAAATATTTATAAATGTATTATAAATGCATAAATGTATGTAAAAATAAAATTATAAAAATATCCAAAAATATGTTTTAAAAATACCTCTTAAAATAATCCAAAAACATCTACAGTAAAAGTTTTTCATATAGTTTTTGAAAAACAACCTAAAAAACAACTAATCCAAACGGACTTGTATTTCAAAAACGAAATGCTACAGTGCTGTTTTTGAAAAACAACCCCAAAAACAGCTAATCCAAACGGAGAAACTAACTGATCTATATATAATTGGTTGCCGAGAATTGTTTTAGCACACTCTTGTTTTTTGTGCCGAGAATTGTGAAAAATAAAATTGGTTGGCGCCTCTTAAATCTTTGTTCGTTTCTGTCTCTTGTCGTTACCTTTTCCTTCGATTTTTCGTTTCGACTGCCATACTTATTCCTTTGATTTTGAGATTTGTCTTGATTTGTTTATCCCATGGGTTATATTCCTGCATGGATCTATATACTTAGGCTTGCAGAAGTACTGACAGGTGTCGAGCCTATGTAATAATACTAATAAAACCTAACTACCACATAAAACAGTCAATAATCAATTCTAGTACTGGAGCAGGGACCCTAGGTGTACAATGGGTTACTTGATTCACCCTGTTCCCAAAGAGTTTGCTTAATCCATTATACCAGAATTAATTATCTGACTAATTTCACTAACTAGTAGACAGTGGTAAGTAGGGTCGTCTCCTCAGGGACTGGGGAGAAATTTGTTTCCTTTCGAGTTAAGATAAATGGGGGGTTTTAGGATTAAATGCTAATGAACTAAATAAATCAAATGCGAAAAAAAAATAAATTGACAGAAATAATTGGGGAAACTCTAGCCAAGGGTACAGTTCAGAAATGGTTCTTGCACTGATCATTGATTCACAGATAATTCCAACAGTTATTAATAGATTAGTTATAGCTGTCATACACGCGATAAACAACCAACTTTTCCTTACTTATTCGATAGTCAAGGTACGACCGTTAACTATTTCTCTAACCTGAAAACAATCCTAGGTACGATTGTAGAATTTAATTTCTGATTTGCATTAAGATTTAGAAAGGCCCAATCCTAACTAACAAACATGCTACGAGGGTTTATTTAAATTAGATCGTATGTTTTTCTGACATAAACCCAATTATGCCAGTTGCTACCGGGACAGAGATAATTGAACAATTACGGATCCAACTACCCCTAACTAGCAAAATAGCCTGCATGAATAATTAAATATTGCATACTATTCAATCATACACAAAAGCTATAACAATTAAAAGCAGAAAACATATAAATACTAATAAATGGAGGAAGCAATTAAGATAAATTCGATCTCACAGTAATTACCGAACCAAATCTTCAGTTGTCCCCTTGACTAGAATTGAAGAGTTAGTTCTACATTAATGGAGAACAAGCCATGCGTAGGAAATTTGGGAAAAAGTTGTCAATGTCTGCCCTTTCAATTGCGGTCAACCAAGATTGAAAAGACCGAGAGAAATCGTGGCTCTCAGTTGTCTCACCAAAATCAGCCAATCAAAGAAAGAAGGATAAGTCTCAATTGTCTCACCCCGTTGTGGAGGTTTGGGGTGTCGTCCTCTTAGATGTATCCCACATCGGGGTTGGGAGGGTTTGGGTTGGTAGTTATAAGTCTCATGTGGGACCTCAAAGGATACCGACTTTTGGAGTTCCCTCGGGGTTTAGGTTTGTAAAAATTGACGTAAGCTCATTGGGCTTCGAAAGAAAGAAGAAGGATATGACAAATTGTTGCTCTCTATTGTTTTTCACAAAGCATACGAGAGAGTTTTCTTTTGTTTCTTCAATTCGGTCAAACCAAAAGGAAAAAACAATTCAACTAGTCCACGATTGCGACTTGCTTTCTTCGTTTCTCCCTAATTGTCTACTAAGCAAAAACAAAGTCAAAGGACAAAAAGACTTAGAAAGTACAATGCCTTCTCCACGTTGGTAGCCACCAAAAAGGATAAAGGAAATCCTCTACCTTTTCGGCCAGGCCGACTAGAGCAAACAAACGGATCCCAATCCTAGTTTTTCTCCTCTCAAATTGGTATTCAAATACCAAACTCTTAAAAAATAGAAATTCTATTACAAATTACTTTCTTTAGCTTCGGGACGGCTCCACTGATCTTCAATTTTGTAGCCAGCCACTTTACTCACTTTTCGAAGTTCCCCACGTGCGACGAATTACGAAAATTCGGCTTTGAGGATTGGAGTTAGGCGTGGACACGCCTACTGTCAGGAAGTCTCTAGAAATGTTGATTTTCAGCATTTTTTTTCATCACTTCCTGCAAATAACACCAATACAAAATCTCAGTAGAATCCACCCAATTAGTGCAATATTTAGTCAAACAATTATGCAATATTACCCAAAATATCCCACTAAAATGCACCCTATCAAGTACGACGAGGAAAAACGATGCAAGTTGATACTGCAAGTGGTTATATGAATGGTATCCAAGGACAGCAGAATGGAATTGTTGGATCTCCACCTAGAACAGAGCATGTGCAAGGCTTTGTCAACGTATCATATCAAGAACTAATGGCAGTAAATTTCAATGCATCAAATCGTGCTGGAGTTGATGCTGCAAAGAATTCTATGAATGGTATTTATGAACAGTACAACGGAATTGTTGAATCATCATTTGGACACGAGCTCTTACAGAACATAGTCCGTGTAGCTCATCATGAACCAATTTTGGAAATCGATGCGGCAAATCCTAACAGAGACGGCGCTTGTATGAAGCAGAGTAACAATGAAGAGACAAATTTAAGAAAGCAAAAGTCAATTTTTTTTGTACTTTAAGAAGCGAACGTGGAATTACTCGTGAGCTCCTTGAACAAATTTCTACAATGAATCTTGTGGATGCTGCAAAATTTCTTGATGGTAACTATTAATTGCACCACTTCTTTAGATTACTAATGCATCTTAATTTGCCTTTCTCTATACCTGTTTTTGGAATATCCCATATACAGGTTGTAAAGCACTTACCCTGATTCTAGTTTTCCTTTCTAAAATTTGTAGTTAGCCGATCTACATTGAAACGTATATGTTGAGAGTATGGTATTTGTAGATGGCCACCTCATAAAGCAAGAAATATTAATCCGGCCTTTGCTGCACAGAAAGATATTCAGCCTTCTATTGAAAATATTGAAGAACGCCACAAGTCAGATGCAACAAGGCTAGAAGATGGTAGTAGCATGTGGGTGAAAGCCGATTATCAACAGTACAAGATAAAGTTTAGACTTCCACTTTATGCTCGTAAAGTCAATTTGCAGGAGAAGGTAGCACAGAGATTGAATCTATCAATTGGAAGTTTTAAAATTGAGTATCAGGATGAAGATAATGAGTGGATTTGGATAACCTGTGATGAAGATCTAAGTACCTCTTTGAGTACATTAAGCTCATTAGGTAGGACAACAATCAAAATGTTGGTAAGTTAAGTGCATATTTATGAAAAATTGTATAATTAATCGAAATGTTTTCATTCAATACTTGTTCCTTGAACAAATATGCTCTGCTGCAAAGCATTCCTACAAACAAGCCTAGTCACATGTTTCAAATTTTCATTGACTAAATAAATATGGCACATAATGAAGATGATTTTATTACTTTGGTAAAACAAGACAATTTTGGTTAAAAAATGCTTCAAAACAAGAAATGAACTAAAGTTGACTGATTGTCCTCGATAATACAGCAATGTTTTCTCATTCATTATTTATAAAGAAACCCTTTCCAGACTGTTGCAGAACTAAATTGTGTTATGATTATCGATAATACACCAATTCGGTTGAAAGATGTTTATTCTTTGCTCAATAGTAAATTAAACCATTAGTTTTTGGATCACAATTGCCCCTTGTATTTGCCAATTAGTTAAATTTCAAATATTGTGTCACATGATACAATATAATGGGTCTATTTTGCTCTGTTCTAATCGAGAAAAAAAAAGCCAATGATTTCTAGACTAGATAATGAATATCGAAAGTATAAATGCACTTCTTTTTTCAACAGAATACATATTTGAAAATGAATATTTAAACTTATTTTTAAGTGCGAACACAACCACAAAAAAAAAAGAAAAAAAAAGAAGATTTAAAGAACTTCTGTTTTGGCCACATTGTATTGAGTTCTTGTCTCTGCCACTTACCATAAACAGGACAAAGATTATTCTTAAGATGGTTACTGGAACCTCAAATCAGCTATTTAGTTCACTTTTTCATTTCAATGGAAATACCTGACAAGTTCAATCTTTTGATAAACGGTCAGTGTATTGCAAGATGGGATTGCTTAAATCACAGCGGGGCATATTCCAAGGCAGATAAGGTGCTCTAAGCATTCACTCTACATCATAGAAACAACACAGGCAATGGATCTTCTTAAACTGTCTCGGAAGACAGCCTCTGGTTGGCTAGCTGTTCTAGCTGCTTGAGCACAGCCAGCACCGGCAGAATTGGCTTGGCCAGACTAGGATTCATCATTAGCCCAGCACGGATCAGGCTAAACATCCCATGAAGAACACATATATAGTTTCCACTGAGAAATTTGAGCCTTATTAGTACATTAAGTTTCAGTCTAATGTTACTTCGTTTCATTTTTCCTTCAAACTTAAGGCATTTGGTCGTGGTTTGATTAACGCCTCTGTTTCTCATGGAATTAGTTTTTGTTTGTAGGTCGGCTAGTAAGTCTGCTCATGAAAGGCTAGCTTTGCATTTGAAGTCTTTTGCTTGTATGGTTGGAGGAAGCATCTGCAGTTGTTAATATTAGATGCTATTGCATCTGATCTTGAGCAATAAAATTATTTGTTGGTTGTTTTGTCAACCAAAAAATAAAGGGCATTCGGTCGATTCTCTTGTTCCAATTCAGCTCCATGTACATTAAGTTCTGAACATAATTGATATCTTTAACTTCAGCAATTTGTCAAGCCAGATTAATCTTTTCTGTTTGTCCTTGAATGAGATTAGTTTAGAGACGTAATAGACTGATATAGACTAATAGGAAGAAGTGAGCCTGCAAAGGACGAGTGAGTAGTGTGTGAGTGTACGTACGGTAGGTGTTGTGTACGTGACGTGTGTGTGTGCGCGCGCGAATGTGAGTTGTATTGTATGAATAGAGGTATCAAAATGGGTGACTTGAACGGATTTGGAGTTGGTTAAAATAGATAATAAGTATAAGTGAGTCAACCCATTTATATCCATTAAATTAAATGGGTATAAATAGGTAAGTTAAAAAATGAATTGGATAACCTAATTATCTATTTATAATCCATTTATTTTAACTTTTTGTAAACTCATTTAAATTTATTTTTGCAAACTAAATTATCAATTTATACCACCATTTGCACCCATCATAAGTTTTAAATATTTACTTATAATACTCAATAATCCTAATTATCAATTTTTTTCCATCTGTACTCTATGTCGTAAAATTACATACTATTTAATAATTGAACAATAAGAATATAAAAATTTGAACTAAATATTATAAAAGTTAATATAAAAATTTAATCCAAAAATTTTTGAACCCCTATCATTTTTCGTGTGTAAATTTAAAATTTCATTTTGAAAAGGTAGGAAAAGAGACTAAAACTTGTTATAAATTAGTAATGCTAAAAAATGAGCAAGTGAACAAACTAAAAGAAAATAAAATGATAAGATAAAACCAATAAATAATAATATTAATAATGAAACAAAAGTAGTTAACGTCATGACAAAATGAAGAATCTGAAAAAAAAAATGAATGGGGGAAAAGAGGAGGCTTGGGGGAAGATAATTCTAAATTGATTAATTAAATTTGATGAGTTATCCAATTGGGTAATTCATTTTTATTCATATGTAAAAACTTAAGGTAATTCATTAAATGGGTATTATTGGATAATTCATCTATATTCATATGTAAAAACTTAAGATACTCATATCCATCTATTCATAGACAGATATAAATAAATTTAGTTAAATGGATTTATTTGTCACCTATATCTATGAATTAGTGTGTGTGAGTCCTGGTGTGTTTGGAATATGACTTTGTGTAGGAAGTAGGACCAGAGAGACGAGGGAGGGGAGATGAATTGGTCAAAAAGGAACTCAAAAAAAAACCCAAAAAAAATTAATGCAAGATTTTAAAACAAAAAACATGAGAAAGTCAGTTTTCTGAAGATTTGAGGAGTTGGAGACCAATGGCCACAGGTCACTCTCCCGCTGACTTTTTTTTTTTGAGGGATTTTGGTCTTTTATTTTAGACTTGATTTGAAGACTTGACATTAGACCCAACTACACTCTCTTGTTGTCCAAACATTACATTAATCAACTCAAAGGCCCAATTACTTGTCCTTAAGACTAAAGAAAAAAAATGAAAAACCATTGCCTCTTTTTATATGTCCTTCATCTATAATCGAGGGCGGCCTACTCTCATGTTGCGCCACAGCTTGTCGTGCCCATGACCGATCCCTCACTTCCACTCTATGGCTGTCAGGCTACTGGCTCCATTGTTGCCCTGATCTGGAGAATTGATCGAGAATTGGGGAAGAAATTTGCAGAGAGTTGAAGAAGGGAAGAGAGAATGGGGAGCTAGGGAAAGTAGAGAGAGAAAGTGAGGAAGAAGAAAATGAATTCTGTTATTCTGTTATGATAGAACATCAATTGCAACGATTCGAAAGACAGCTCATTGAGATAGATGTAAATGAACAATACCCCTCCTAGAAACGTATAGGAAGTTTTCTCTTCGTACGGCTCGAGAAAAAAATAATTTGATTCGAAGTTTTATCTATGTATTGAATTCTAGTAAATCATAAAAGGTGCATAAAATCATCAAATCAATTAGACTGCGGTTTAAGTCTTTTTTTTCTTTTTCATTCCTGAAAAAAAAAAAAGAAATCATTCGTACTCATAACTCAAGTTAGATAACTTTTAAATAGCTCAAAAGAAAATTGTTAGGCAATTTCATTTATTGAGTGGTCTTTACCCCCTTATTTGTCTCCTTTAAAATTTTTATTTCTTATCTTAAGATACTAAGTCGGGCTCATTTATTGAGACAATTTAAATGGTGTTTCCTTGTTCTGAGATCCTTTATCAATCATTGGGTTTAGACATTCCTTCGGTCCTTCTTAATCCTTTCAAAATGGCAGCAACATCCCCTTTTTGGAATTTCCTTCTATCAAAGAATCTTGTGGACATTTGATTCCCGCGTGATACACTTTGGGTCGAAAAAGTTTGATTAATCCCAACAAATTTTCCTTTTGAATGGGAAACTTCCTCGAATAGGATCCTTTCGATTTTTATATCGAAGTTATATTCTCACGAAGTTGTTCCAATTTATTGATTTGCATTAACCCTAGATTTTTGCTCCGAGAAATCAATTAATACTTTCTACTCGAGCTCTATCCTGGACTATTTACATTACCAAATGATGTCGAGCCAAGAGCACTTTCATTCCTATAGAAATGGAAAATGGTGGATATAATAAAGAATCCACAAAAGGTCGTCTCCTTCAAGTCGCACGTTGCTTTCTACCACATCGTTTCAAACGAAGTTTTAGCATAACATTCCTCTAATTTGGAACCGGTATGGAATTGATTCAATTATGGAATCATGAATAGTCATTGGTTCAATTAGTGCATAGACGTCGTACTCTATACTCTTTTTATAGATAGATATAGATCAATAAAGATTTTTCTAAAGAAGTTTTAGTAAGACCTCTATCAAAGAGTCCATTTAACTTCTAAGGAATCATTAAAAATATTCATAATTTTAAAAAACATTCATAATTAAAAAAAGCTCGTATCATTATTTGAATAAAATTGACAATAAGGACCCTATTTGATCATCGTAGAAAAGATAAGTCCTTCTTAATTGAATTAAATTAATAAACTAGAGCAAACAAAAAAATAAATAGGTAAGGGAGGGGTTTTCGTATCTATCAAATCAACTGAACAACTGCCCTGTCACCATTCTAATCTAAATAGTCTATATTACAAATTGAAATTTGTAATTTTCGTATCACAAAACTTTTTCACACAAAAATCGAAAGACTTTTATTAGTGAAATAGAACAATAAAAACATATACGATAAACTTTTCCTCATTTTATATGTATTTTTTTAAGTAACATTATTATCTTACTAGAAATAGAAAGTGAATAAAAAACAATAAAAGATATAAAGCACCACCATCTCATGTGTTACATAGATTTACAATTTTTCATTAGGACCCAACACGAAATACCCAAACTGAGATTCAAAGAAAATATATCGGTTGTTAAATATATAATTACATAATATAGCATTGGAGTTTTGTTAAATTTTTGATAATGTAGTTCGGACAGACGCAAATATTTTAATATCTCCCATTAATGATTAATTCTTATCTGCTCACCCATTCTATGGGAATAATGGGACATAACAGAAATGAAAAAGGGGATTCTGATCGCAGATACAAACTACCTAGACACAAAACTAAAGAAGTCCAGATTAAGCTGTTCCTTTTTTTATTTCAACCTAACCTATATTAACATTAAGAGACTTAATTCGATTGAGTTTGAGTCAACTTTATTAGTACCAAATATAGTTAGAATTCAGAAATCCATAGAAAAATTAATAAATAATTAGACTACCCCATTTACGAGATAAAGAATAATAGATAGAATCGTTGAAAATTTCAATTTTGATAAAATAGAAAATAGATATGGGACAGAGGGTTTTTCT
>NW_020864071.1:0-27148 GCF_003713205.1 Coffea eugenioides
ACCTCGATAAAAGAAGACGCAAATATCCTAGATGGTTCATATGATATTCGTTCTCAAATCGTTACCTAATCCTCGAGTGTAAATTTGGGCAGCACGCCCTTTGTATTTACCTATTTTCCAGCCATTTATGGCTTCATTATTTTCCTCAATCAATCCCAAAGTCATACACAATATAAATTCATCACAACAGCCATTCAATAGGCTCAAAGCCATTCAATAGGCTCAAAGTCATTCAAGTACAAGATTTAGCTAGGAAAATGACCGGAAATGAGCTTTAAGCTAAGAAACCAAAAAGGCAGATTCACCGCTACTTAGCGTATCGGACATAACCGAAACTACGCTTATTGGATTGAAGTGAAAGTTATACCGTTTCGAAGCTAAGACAGAGGGATTTAACTTTGATGAAGACTACTTAGTCCAGTTCTCACCCTAACTAGGTCAAATTTATCAAAACAACCCCAGATTTTCCAGTTCGAAGCTCACTGTGAAATTCAACTAGCAGTCCTGATTCATTCAATCATATCTCAGTACACACAACTCCGATTCAGGTAACTCCAAAGCCATTTGAAAGCTAAGATATAAGGCTATAATTCTTAACAAGACATCAACAACCAATTCGGTAATATTCCTAGTCAAACTAACCACTTACAGAGGCTGATTATCATTTTTGACAGAAACTGGGTAGCAGGGGCAATTTTGTCATTTCACAAGATACCCTGCTCCGATTGAGCTCAAAATTTGTAGGCATACTCTGCACTCAATTATCTAAAACTTCCATGTTTTGTGCTAAGGCTAATTCAGCTCCCAACATGTTCTAAATTTCAGACTAATTTCGGACAGAAATCTTGACAGAAAAGCAATACTTGAAGTTCATTTAAATTCCACCCAATCAAACGAATTTCCAGCCATTCAAATCAGTTCCTAGCTAGTTAGATTCAACTTCCAATCATCAATCATAAGTTGTACCACAAGAATCAAGAGTTAGGGAACTGGTTTACCTCAAATCCTTAATCATAACCCTAGCTGGCCGATTCTCTTGAAGCATGAAACACAGAAATTCACCCAACAATTCATCATATATCACAAGCTTGGTCATCAATTCACCAAAAGAAACAAAATCAGTACAAGTTCATGAGCCAAACCAACGACCAGCTTTGGTGACAGAAACTTACTTGAGGAGATGTATCCTTCAGCTCCAACTCTCCAACAAAGTTCCCTTGGTTGGTTGCAAGCAAGGTTGGATGAATAACCCCAATGATTCTCTTTCTTTCTTTCTTTTTTTCCTTCTTTCTTTCTTCTCCTAGCTCACTCGATGCTGCCCTTCTTCTTCTCCAAGCTCACGGCAGCTTGTTCTTGGTGTTGGCTTTGTTTGTTTTGTCTTATGTCCTACTAACTTAATAGCTAAGTCTATTAATAGCAAAGCAAAACAAGAGATGGGTCATGGGCTTGGGTAATTAATGGGTTTATGGCTTAGGCTTCTAATGAAATTAAAACTTAAAGGCCTAACACTAAAACTCTACTTGATCCAATGTAATTAACCCATTGGTTTACTAACTTAATATCCACTTAATGCACTAACTTAGTTTAATTAAAACTTAAGCACACTAACCCAACCCCCGTACTAAACATGCATGCGTGCACATACAATCACGAAAATATTAATTGGTTGAATTTAATTTAAACTTAAAAGTCTAGTTTTGAAAGTAGGATTTTAATGATTCAATTAAATTTTTCACTTTTGGTATGTAAAATACACTTTGAAAATTAAAACACATGGTAAAATACATTTTTCACACAATAGCTACTATAATTATCCATATTTAATTTATTTGAGAAAATTAGGAATCCAGGATCTCACATCCATAATGCACCTCAAACTTAACATGTACGCACTTATATTAGAAAAAAAATGATGTAAAAACGATACTCACTTATAAAATCTCTGAAAATTAAATCATTAATTGATTTAAAGTAAGGAAAATGCACGCGGAAAAATAAAATAGAATAAAATAAAATAAAACAAGGAGAATTTTACTGGTCCTCACACTCTCTCCTCCTTAAGAAATTTCGTCCTCGAAATTTTTACCTTCCGTTGCCTCAGATGACCTCGGAGCTTGTTGCTGGTCTACGGCATATACCTGTGCTGGTACTTTTGTTCGGTTTCCTCTTTCATTCACTTGTTTTGATTTAGTTCCATCCAGTGGTTGGGTACTAGTCTCTCGTGACTGTTTCCTCGGGCAGTTATTAACTTGATGATCACCACCTCCACAGATCAAACACTTCCGCCCTTTCCTCCAACAATCACTCTCAGTGTGATTGGCCTTTCCACAGTAGCCACAAAGTCAAGGAAGAAACCACTTGTTGGCTTTTTTGAAAAATCTCCCCATGGCCTACTTGACTTCCTTTTGTAGATCGTTCATCTAACGCCCCTAATGTCCATGGTGGGCGGGGTAAGGAATTCACTTTTTGCACTTTAGGAGGTGCTATCGTTTCACTAAACTCTTCCAATACACTACCCGATGCACCCCTTTTCCAGGTTTGGGAGGCTTTTACCTGTGCCTTTGCATCCTCAATTCTTTGAGCCTTCTCAAGAGCCTCCGTAAAAGTATTCACTTGCACCGCCGCTAATGCTTCTTGGATTTCCAAATTCAATCCCTGTATGAACCGTCTTGCTCTTCGTCGTTCCGTGGCTACCTGTTCAGAAGCAAATTTGGATAGTTTCGTAAATTTTGTTTCATATTCAGCCACACTTAGCGTTCCCTGACGTAGCCCAATAAACTCCTCCTCCCTCCTTTCTTGGACTAAAGGTGGGAGGTATTTCTCATTAAATTCTCTTATGAAATTCGCCCATGTCCAGACAGTCTGTTCTCTTTCCCACTTTGCTTTAATCACATTCCACCATGCTCGGGCCGGTCCTTCAAATTAAAACACCGCAAAGTTCACTTGTCTTTGCTCAATGTAATTTAAAGCCGCAAAGATGTTGATCAAGGCCTCCAGCCACTGTTCAGCTATGTCCGGATCAGGCTCTCCAAGGAATTTCGGAGGTACAAATTTTTGAAACTTCTCAAGAGCCCGATCTTCTCCTATTTCAGGGTTTTGGGGTTGATTCACAGGTATTTGACCTTTTGGTCCACCAACCTTGCTAAAATGTTTGTCATTTGTTGAATTGCCGTCGCGGCTTCAACCCTCGGTCCTTGTTCTCGTTCAACTGTTGTTTCCCTTTCTTCTCTTGGCTCTTGGGCTCGCTTAGTCCCACGGCCACGACCACGTCCGCGACTACGTCTTCCCTTCATACCCTTCTTTCTCTCTATGTCTCTCTCTTTTCCAAAAGGAAATTTAATGAATAAACGCAGTAAGTTAACTAAAGCAACTAAATTCTAGCACACCACTACACCAATAGACATATACACATATAACACACCATATATATCAAGGAGACAGATGATCAAATACACACATACATATCAAGTTAGACAGGTAATCATATACACAAATACACAAACTAGCGTCATGTAGTTACAATAAAAGGGCGAATCAAAAGAAAAGACGATGTCGTCCCAGTCTAAGGTAAATAACCCCGTTCGGTCTCTCACGTCACTTTCTATTCGTACTAAACGTCCGTTGACCTCTTGTACTCATTCTAGCCATACAAAGCCTGTTCATGTTCCCAAAATGCAAATCTCACATACTTAGCATCGCCTCAACTCTAGAGTACTCGGGCACGAGAATCCGAAATAAGACAATTCACATCTCGAGCTGGCCAGTCCCAAGAGTAAACTATCTACAATCGAGATTCCTACCTGACGTACCTATTTATTATCCTCAAATATCATAAGAACCATTTGAGGCCTATAACAATTCTTGATTCATAACTTATGCTCAAACGAGCACTTTGCCCTTCATACTTATTCACCACTTAGCCCAAACTCACTCCGCGCAGAGACCACGCGAACCTGGCTCTGATACCAACTGTGACAGCCCCACCTTACCCTAAGGCGAACCAAAGGGTTCGGCGGACCGCCTGCCCAGCTCTCGCCGGGACTCAGTCATACCTCAATCAAGTCCGAAATAAAACCACAAGATCAAACGAAATAACAATCCAAAACTTAAAGTGAAACTTATATACATTGCTGTCTCAAAAGGGAGTACAAACACCAAATATACGAAGGTTCTCAATCCTTCATACATCCAGCCCGTGCCGAAAGGTAGGGCGAGAACCATTACAAAAATCTGAAACTAGTCTAGGCCAGTCTACACCGATCTCTCGTCCTTGCTCGCCTTCCCCTGTTAAGGAAAACAAAACTAAAGGGATGAGCTAAAAGCTCAATTAAGTTCCGAACACATAATCAAACAATAAGTTTAATGCATTAACCATAAATAACCAATAATTCAAGAACATGTACAATATAAAGCGATAATCACACATTCATTAAAAGGACACGTGCTTACAGGGAGCCATTCATTCATTCATTCCCTTATTTCTCCAATCATTTGAAAATGCATTTTGATAAGTAAAACCCTCATTTGCATTGACAATCGTTAATTCATTTCATTCACCCCCTCCTGGACGATGGCCAGGCTCCACCAGACTACAAGGTAATACTCGAGTATACCAATCATTCACCCAGGGTTACCAAATCGCCCGACCGAGTCCGCTTCTGGCTCGAGTCGATCGGTAACGAAGGGCAGAGCCCAGTTCAGCCATCAGGCTTACATTCATGCACATATAATCATTCAAACATTGTAAATTTCACATTCATTTAGGTCGAGTGTGATCAAGTACACACTCGCCTAGAAAACTCTTTTTAAGCAATCATTGAAAACATCTAACATGTTACCATTCATTCATAACAAGTCATATAATCAAGAACAAGCCACATAGTCAATGAAATTATAACAAACAAGGAACACACACCTATTAAGGCGAAATAACGTCCAGAATATCTTTTCGGGTAACACTCTCAATCACCGATGAACCCTAAGGTTAATCAAGAGAAAATATTACAGTTCCTCCAGCAAAAGTTAGGTGAATCGAAGACAATTCAAATACTACTAGTACAAAGTATAAATATGATTTTGGAAGTAAAAAGAGTACATTTAAACCAAAGGACATGAGCAAAATATTTGGAAAACTTATGCTCGCTCGTAAAACTTTGAAATATCCATTTGAGTCGAAGAAATGAAGAAAACGTATTTCTATTAGTCGTAAATTTCATTTTTCCAAGTGTACAAGTTTCGGCCAGATTCGAACTTATATACCTCGATAAAAGAAGACGCAAATATCCTAGATGGTTCATATGATATTCGTTCTCAAATCGTTACCTAATCCTCGAGTGTAAATTTGGGCAGCACGCCCTTTGTATTTACCTATTTTCCAGCCATTTATGGCTTCATTATTTTCCTCAATCAATCCCAAAGTCATACACAATATAAATTCATCACAACAGCCGTTCAATAGGCTCAAAGTCATTCAAGTACAAGATTTAGCTAGGAAAATGACTGGAAATGAGCTTTAAGCTAAGAAACCAAAAAGGCAGATTCACCGCTACTTAGCGTATCGGACATAACCGAAACTAAGCTTATTGGATTGAAGTGAAAGTTATACCGTTTCGAAGCTAAGACAGAGGGATTTAACTTTGATGAAGACTACTTAGTCCAGTTCTCACCCTAACTAGGTCAAATTTATCAAAACAACCCCAGATTTTCCAGTTCGAAGCTCACTGTGAAATTCAACTAGCAGTCCTGATTCATTCAATCATATCTCAGTACACACAACTCCGATTCAGGTAACTCCAAAGCCATTTGAAAGCTAAGATATAAGGCTATAATTCTTAAGAAGACATCAACAACCAATTCGGTAATATTCCTAGTCAAACTAACCACTTACAGAGGCTGATTATCATTTTTGACAGAAACTGGGTAGCAGGGGCAATTTTGTCATTTCACAAGATACCCTGCTCCGATTGAGCTCAAAATTTGCAGGCATACTCTGCACTCAATTATCTACAACTTCCATGTTTTGTGCTAAGGCTAATTCAGCTCCCAACATGTTCTAAATTTCAGACTAATTTCGGACAGAAATCTTGACAGAAAAGCAATACTTGAAGTTCATTTAAATTCCACCCAATCAAACGAATTTCCAGCCATTCAAATCAGTTCCTAGCTAGTTAGATTCAACTTCCAATCATCAATCATAAGTTGTACCACAAGAATCAAGAGTTAGGGAACTGGTTTACCTCAAATCCTTAATCATAACCCTAGCTGGCCGATTCTCTTGAAGCATGAAACACAGAAATTCACCCAACAATTCATCATATATCACAAGCTTGGTCATCAATTCACCAAAAGAAACAAAATCAGTACAAGTTCATGAGCCAAACCAACGACCAGCTTTGGTGACAGAAACTTACTTGAGGAGATGTATCCTTCAGCTCCAACTCTCCAACAAAGTTCCCTTGGTTGGTTGCAAGCAAGGTTGGATGAATAACCCCAATGATTCTCTTTCTTTCTTTCTTTTTTTCCTTCTTTCTTTCTTCTCCTAGCTCACTCGATGCTGCCCTTCTTCTTCTCCAAGCTCACGGCAGCTTGTTCTTGGTGTTGGCTTTGTTTGTTTTGTCTTATGTCCTACTAACTTAATAGCTAAGTCTATTAATAGCAAAGCAAAACAAGAGATGGGTCATGGGCTTGGGTAATTAATGGGTTTATGGCTTAGGCTTCTAATGAAATTAAAACTTAAAGGCCTAACACTAAAACTCTACTTGATCCAATGTAATTAACCCATTGGTTTACTAACTTAATATCCACTTAATGCACTAACTTAGTTTAATTAAAACTTAAGCACACTAACCCAACCCCCGTACTAAACATGCATGCGTGCACATACAATCACGAAAATATTAATTGGTTGAATTTAATTTAAACTTAAAAGTCTAGTTTTGAAAGTAGGATTTTAATGATTCAATTAAATTTTTCACTTTTGGTATGTAAAATACACTTTGAAAATTAAAACACATGGTAAAATACATTTTTCACACAATAGCTACTATAATTATCCATATTTAATTTATTTGAGAAAATTAGGAATCCAGGATCTCACATCCATAATGCACCTCAAACTTAACATGTACGCACTTATATTAGAAAAAAAATGATGTAAAAACGATACTCACTTATAAAATCTCTGAAAATTAAATGATTAATTGATTTAAAGTAAGGAAAATGCACGCGGAAAAATAAAATAGAATAAAATAAAATAAAACAAGGAGAATTTTACTGGTCCTCACACTCTCTCCTCCTTAAGAAATTTCGTCCTCGAAATTTTTACCTTCCGTTGCCTCAGATGACCTCGGAGCTTGTTGCTGGTCTACGGCATATACCTGTGCTGGTACTTTTGTTCGGTTTCCTCTTTCATTCACTTGTTGTGATTTAGTTCCATCCAGTGGTTGGGTACTAGTCTCTCGTGACTGTTTCCTCGGGCAGTTATTAACTTGATGATCACCACCTCCACAGATCAAACACTTCCGCCCTTTCCTCCAACAATCACTCTCAGTGTGATTGGCCTTTCCACAGTAGCCACAAGTCAAGGAAGAAACCACTTGTTGGCTTTTTTGAAAAATCTCCCCATGGCCTACTTGACTTCCTTTTGTAGATCGTTCATCTAACGCCCCTAATGTCCATGGTGGGCGGGGTAAGGAATTCACTTTTTGCACTTTAGGAGGTGCTATCGTTTCACTAAACTCTTCCAATACACTACCCGATGCACCCCTTTTTCGGGTTTGGGAGGCTTTTACCTGTGCCTTTGCATCCTCAATTCTTTGAGCCTTCTCAAGAGCCTCCGTAAAAGTATTCACTTGCACCGCCGCTAATGCTTCTTGGATTTCCAAATTCAATCCCTGTATGAACCGTCTTGCTCTTCGTCGTTCCGTGGCTACCTGTTCAGAAGCAAATTTGGATAGTTTCGTAAATTTTGTTTCATATTCAGCCACACTTAGCGTTCCTTGACTGTAGCGTAGCCAATAATAAACTCCCTCCTTCCTTTCTTGGACTAAAGGTGGGAGGTATTTCTCATTAAATTCTCTTATGAAATTCGCCCATGTCCAGACAGTCTGTTCTCTTTCCCACTTTGCTTTAATCACATTCCACCATGCTCGGGCCGGTCCTTCAAATTAAAACACCGCAAAGTTCACTTGTCTTTGCTCAATGTAATTTAAAGCCGCAAAGATGTTGATCAAGGCCTCCAGCCACTGTTCAGCTATGTCCGGATCAGGCTCTCCAAGGAATTTCGGAGGTACAAATTTTTGAAACTTCTCAAGAGCCCGATCTTCTCCTATTTCAGGGTTTTGGGGTTGATTCACAGGTATTTGACCTTTTGGTCCACCAACCTTGCTAAAATGTTTGTCATTTGTTGAATTGCCGTCGCGGCTTCAACCCTCGGTCCTTGTTCTCGTTCAACTGTTGTTTCCCTTTCTTCTCTTGGCTCTTGGGCTCGCTTAGTCCCACGGCCACGACCACGTCCGCGACTACGTCTTCCCTTCATACCCTTCTTTCTCTCTATCTCTCTCTCTTTTCCAAAAGGAAATTTAATGAATAAACGCAGTAAGTTAACTAAAGCAACTAAATTCTAGCACACCACTACACCAATAGACATATACACATATAACACACCATATATATCAAGGAGACAGATGATCAAATACACACATACATATCAAGTTAGACAGGTAATTGTAGACACCAAATTTTTGGTGTAATTTCATTTTTTAGTTTTTATTTGTCGTGTTCATTTTTAGTTTTTAGTTTCCAGTTTTATTTTTATTTTTAAGTTTTATCATAGAATTTGTTGAAAAAGAAAAAAAGAAAAAAAGAAAAGCATTCAAAAAAAATATGTTTTAGTCATTTTGTTTTTATTCAATGCTTTCTTGAAAGAAAAATGAAAATGAAAATGAAAAAAAGGGAAAAAGGAAATTTGTTCGCAAAAATATATTTATTTCTTTAAATGCAACCTTTTTGCACTTTAGTTATTTTTATTAAGTTATTTTGAGAAAAAGAAAATGATGAAAAATGAAAAATGAAACAAAAAGATGGAAAAGTGGCCATTTTTGTTGTTTTTAGTTGTTTAGTTTTTAAATTATTTTCATTATTATTATTATTATTATTACCTGGTTTTGGCAATTTGTTATTATTATTATTATTTATATCATTTCTGTATTTATTAAGTTATTAAGTTCAAAAAAAAAAAAAAAATGATACGCGGCAGCAAGCTGCGTTTTACGCAGCTTGCAAAGGAAATCTGGGACGGCTCCTAAAGCTGCAAATACAGGAAAAGGACTAGAGGTTTTTAGGGTTTGGGGGTCTGATATATAGCAAAAAGAAAGGTAGCCGCAACGGAGGTTTTTGGGGGAGAAAGAGGGAAGCGGCGGCTGGACAAGAAGAAACGTTGCTGTGTTCCAGAATTTTCTTCACCAGAAATCTGTGGCGTTGAGTCGACGTCCTCACGCAATTTCTTCGTTTCTGCTTTGTTCACGGGATCCCGTAAGGTGCTAAAGGTAATCCCTTTACTTCATATCCTCAAGCAAGCCCAGTAGATTCGAGGTTTATGTAGGTTTGGAATTAGTTTTCGACTCATTCTTGCCACTTATTCTTGCCGTTTCTGTTTGTTTCTATTGGCATGTCCTTCCATTCCTATCTTCTGCGTGACCTTAAATGGTTTGTCTCCTGCATTTTTGTGTTGTGTTTGGGAGTTTAATGGATTTGGATGACTAGTTTCTGACTTGGTTCGAAGGACCGAGAGAATGAAGTGGTTGCTTCATGGTCCGAGAATGAAATTTTTGGTGTCGTCTTTGCTGCGTTTTTTTGGTTTCTTCACTGCTAAAACAGATATCTGGAAAATGTGTGTGCATTTGCTGAATAAATGGTTGGGATTAATCAAATGTTTTGGCATTTTAACATACATGAGCTCGTCGCTGCAAGATTCTGCAACAAAGGCAAAAGGAAATTGCATTTTTCTGTTCTGTTTTGCTGTCTCGTGGTTGCTCCCCAGGTCTTTGCACCTAAGTTGCATGTTTAATTGTGTTAAGGACAAGGAATGGAATAATTCAGTGCTGGGTTGGGATGTTTGAAGTCTCAAAAACACTTGCATCATATCCAATGTTTGCTGAAAAATGGGTTTCAGCTTTGGCTAAACCATTTTGCATGGAAGTTTTGGTCCAGAGTTTGGCGTCAATTCCTTTTTATGTTTCTTGCTTATTTGGATGTCCAGCCATGTTTTGATGGGAGTAACTTTAAAATTGTTGTGCGCGTCTGTTTTGCTGAAATTGCAGACTGTTGTACATGAAAATTAGGCTGCGGAACCGTGCTGAAGGCCTCATCAATAGCCGAAGCCTTCAGCCGCAGCAAGCTGTTTCTTTTTCTTTTCTTTTGCCGTTTGGTTTCCTCCCACCTTTGATGATCAGTTCCCGTTTTTGATTCAGTTATGTAGTGAAGTTACATGGTTAGTGGATGATGGATAGGCAGGATCTTGGTGTTGGATAAAATCTGTTTTGCATGATGAAAGGAAAAGCCACGGCTGGAAAAGAGAATTGCAGAAAGTGTTCATTGCAGAAAAATTTTGTTTCCTCGTATGCATGCATGAAAAAATTCTGAGTTTTTGCATTTTGACCTCCCAAGTTCCCTTTTGCTTCACTATGGCCCAATCAATTGAATAATCTCATCAATTTGATCCTTAGTAGTTTTAATTCTTGCAATTTCATCACTTGCTTTGCTTCAATTAACTACCATGCTTTGTCAATTGCACTTAAGTCACGACTTTGGGGCTTTATGACTAAGTGAGCCTTGTTTTGCCCATTTCTTTTAATTTTTCTTAAATAAAGTG
This sequence comes from Coffea eugenioides, assembly GCF_003713205.1. Lineage (NCBI taxonomy): Eukaryota > Viridiplantae > Streptophyta > Magnoliopsida > Gentianales > Rubiaceae > Coffea > Coffea eugenioides. The sequence goes on from NW_020864071.1 coordinate 10,871, forward strand.
GTGCCTTGACCTTTTTATTATTTTGGAGGGTAATTGAATAATTTCACTTCATTGGGGCGTCAATTCAAGGGAGGTACACTCTATCCCTCATTTGCACTACATTTGACCTTACGTGCTCCTACGTGTTATATGAATATGCATGCCTACTTCGCTTTCCTTATCTCCTTGCATGCATTTACTTGTTTTTTTACTTTTATTTAAGTTTTATGGGGTATGTGTACACCTCTTGGCTTGTAATAGATAGGGCTCGGAGAACATCTGGTCCATTTTCCCTTCCCCTTTATGCTTTCATGGGGTATGTGTACACCTCTTGGCTTGTAATAGATAGGGCTCGGAGAGCATCTGGTCCATTTCCCCTTCCCCTTGGTTGCTTGCTTTTGTTGTTACATGTTTAATTGCTTTATTAGGCTCTTGCATCTAGTCGAGCATGCTAAGTGCTATGTGCTATGTGTTTACGAGTGTTTTGGCATGTCTACTTGCTTTCATAGCCATGAATGAATGGAATGGATGAATGTACGTTTCCGCTAGTCCAACGCTAGTCGGAGTTCATAGAATGGGCTAGTCCAACGCTAGACCCTTAGGGATTTCCCCTCGTTAGCACATCATTTGCTTGCTCACTACATTTTCATGCATTTTTTCTTAGTTTTTATCATTTAGCATGCTCCTCTAGTCCCTTCCCTCTCACTTTAGATTTTTGCATTTCATGCTAGTTATAGGGTTCATTTTGCTTGAGTGTCCCCTTCCGATAAGGGAAACGAGCGAGTGTGGCTACTCGATAGCCTTAGCACGCTAGTTTCGCCTTCTAATCAAAGGGAAAATCAAGTCACGATTTAGGTCTCCCCGTACCCAATATGCATGAATTCCCTAGGCTCATGCATTCTCAATCCACTCTATCATTACACTTTCACTTTTGTCTCATTTGCACACATGCACCTTTTTATCACTTTCACTTGCACACGAACCCTTTTATCTTCATTTGCACACGAACATGTTTATCTTCACTCGCACACGAGTACTTTCATCTACATTTGCACACCTTCACTCTTATCTTACTACTTTTATCATTTTTCTCACTTCACACAAACTCACACTTTCACATGGCATGCATTCCACTCATTTTTCACGTCATTTAGGTTTAGGTGTGACCTCTCCAAAAGGATCATTATTGGGCTTCACAATTAATGTGATTGGCACCACTCAACCTTTGAAGAGAAATTTCCCCCAATCCCCCTAGGTCTAGGTTTTTGCATTCATATAGACATATCCAATACGCGATACATACCTTGGGTAGAAAAATTAGGAAAAATTGGTTCAAGTCACGCAACTAGCCTTGGCTAGGTCGAAGGGGTGCCTTGGATTTTTATCCTTGCCTTCCCCTTCGTCAAATGTGACCCCCGATCCCTCTTTTTGGTTACGTAGACCCAAAAGTTCTTTAAAAGGGTTTATTTACTTTTTTTATTCAAAAACAAAAAACCATTTTTTGGGTGACTTGGTACACCCTAACCCTATACCAAGTGGCGACTCCATTTTTGATACAAAAAAGCCCTTTTTGAACTTTATATGGCCAAACCGTCGCATTATCAAGTCCCATGGCCTTTTACTTTTCATTTACACACGTTCACATTCCATTACACCACTCACATCTCACACCACACACACACCACAACACATTCACACTCATTCAAAAAGTGGGGCGCGACAGTAATCATATACACAAATACACAAACTAGCGTCATGTAGTTACAATATAAGGGCGAATCAAAAGAAAAGACGATGTCGTCCCAGTCTAAGGTAAATAACCTCGTTCGGTCTCTCACGTCACTTTCTATTCGTACTAAACGTCCGTTGACCTCTTGTACTCATTCTAGCCATACAAAGCCTGTTCATGTTCCCAAAATGCAAATCTCACATACTTAGCATCGCCTCAACTCTAGAGTACTCGGGCACGAGAATCCGAAATAAGACAATTCACATCTCGAGCTGGCCAGTCCCAAGAGTAAACTATCTACAATCGAGATTCCTACCTGACGTACCTATTTATTATCCTCAAATATCATAAGAACCATTTGAGGCCTATAACAATTCATGATTCATAACTTATGCTCAAACGAGCACTTTGCCCTTCATACTTATTCACCACTTAGCCCAAACTCACTCCGCGCAGAGACCACGCGAACCTGGCTCTGATACCAACTGTGACAGCCCCACCTTACCCTAAGGCGAACCAAAGGGTTCGGCGGACCGCCTGCCCAGCTCTCGCCGGGACTCAGTCATACCTCAATCAAGTCCGAAATTAAACCACAAGATCAAACGAAATAACAATCCAAAACTTAAAGTGAAACTTATATACATTGCTGTCTCAAAAGGGAGTACAAACACCAAATATACGAAGGTTCTCAATCCTTCATACATCCAACCCGTGCCGAAAGATAGGGCGAGAACCATTACAAAAATCTGAAACTAGTCTAGGCCAGTCTACACCGATCTCTCGTCCTTGCTCGCCTTCCCCTGTTAAGGAAAACAAAACTAAAGGGATGAGCTAAAAGCTCAATTAAGTTCCGAACACATAATCAAACAATAAGTTTAATGCATTAACCATAAATAACCAATAATTCAAGAACATGTACAATATAAAGCGATAATCACACATTCATTAAAAGGACACGTGCTTACAGGGAGCCATTCATTCATTCATTCCCTTATTTCTCCAATCATTTGAAAATGCATTTTGATAAGTAAAACCCCTCATTTGCATTGACAATCGTTCATTCATTTCATTCACCCCCTCCTGGACGATGGCCAGGCTCCACCAGACTACAAGGTAATACTCGAGTATACCAATCATTCACCCAGGGTTACCAAATCGCCCGACCGAGTCCGCTTCTGGCTCGAGTCGATCGGTAACGAAGGGCAGAGCCCAGTTCAGCCATCAGGCTTACATTCATGCACATATAATCATTCAAACATTGTAAATTTCACATTCATTTAGGTCGAGTGTGATCAAGTACACACTCGCCTAGAAAACTCTTTTTAAGCAATCATTGAAAACATCTAACATGTTACCATTCATTCATAACAAGTCATATAATCAAGAACAAGCCACATAGTCAATGAAATTATAACAAACAAGGAACACACACCTATTAAGGCGAAATAACGTCCAGAATATCTTTTCGGGTAACACTCTCAATCACCGATGAACCCTAAGGTTAATCAAGAGAAAATATTACAGTTCCTCCAGCAAAAGTTAGGTGAATCGAAGACAATTCAAATACTACTAGTACAAAGTATAAATATGATTTTGGAAGTGAAAAGAGTACATTTAAACCAAAGGACATGAGCAAAATATTTGGAAAACTTATGCTCGCTCGTAAAACTTTGAAATATCCATTTGAGTCGAAGAAATGAAGAAAACGTATTTCTATTAGTCGTAAATTTCATTTTTCCAAGTGTACAAGTTTCGGCCAGATTCGAACTTATATACCTCGATAAAAGAAGACGCAAATATCCTAGATGGTTCATATGATATTCGTTCTCAAATCGTTACCTAATCCTCGAGTGTAAATTTGGGCAGCACGCCCTTTGTATTTACCTATTTTCCAGCCATTTATGGCTTCATTATTTTCCTCAATCAATCCCAAAGTCATACACAATATAAATTCATCACAACAGCCATTCAATAGGCTCAAAGCCATTCAATAGGCTCAAAGTCATTCAAGTACAAGATTTAGCTAGGAAAATGACCGGAAATGAGCTTTAAGCTAAGAAACCAAAAAGGCAGATTCACCGCTACTTAGCGTATCGGACATAACCGAAACTACGCTTATTGGATTGAAGTGAAAGTTATACCGTTTCGAAGCTAAGACAGAGGGCTTTAACTTTGATGAAGACTACTTAGTCCAGTTCTCACCCTAACTAGGTCAAATTTATCAAAACAACCCCAGATTTTCCAGTTCGAAGCTCACTGTGAAATTCAACTAGCAGTCCTGATTCATTCAATCATATCTCAGTACACACAACTCCGATTCAGGTAACTCCAAAGCCATTTGAAAGCTAAGATATAAGGCTATAATTCTTAAGAAGACATCAACAACCAATTCGGTAATATTCCTAGTCAAACTAACCACTTACAGAGGCTGATTATCATTTTTGACAGAAACTGGGTAGCAGGGGCAATTTTGTCATTTCACAAGATACCCTGCTCCGATTGAGCTCAAAATTTGCAGGCATACTCTGCACTCAATTATCTACAACTTCCATGTTTTGTGCTAAGGCTAATTCAGCTCCCAACATGTTCTAAATTTCAGACTAATTTCGGACAGAAATCTTGACAGAAAAGCAATACTTGAAGTTCATTTAAATTCCACCCAATCAAACGAATTTCCAGCCATTCAAATCAGTTCCTAGCTAGTTAGATTCAACTTCCAATCATCAATCATAAGTTGTACCACAAGAATCAAGAGTTAGGGAACTGGTTTACCTCAAATCCTTAATCATAACCCTAGCTGGCCGATTCTCTTGAAGCATGAAACACAGAAATTCACCCAACAATTCATCATATATCACAAGCTTGGTCATCAATTCACCAAAAGAAACAAAATCAGTACAAGTTCATGAGCCAAACCAACGACCAGCTTTGGTGACAGAAACTTACTTGAGGAGATGTATCCTTCAGCTCCAACTCTCCAACAAAGTTCCCTTGGTTGGTTGCAAGCAAGGTTGGATGAATAACCCCAATGATTCTCTTTCTTTCTTTCTTTTTTTCCTTCTTTCTTTCTTCTCCTAGCTCACTCGATGCTGCCCTTCTTCTTCTCCAAGCTCACGGCAGCTTGTTCTTGGTGTTGGCTTTGTTTGTTTTGTCTTATGTCCTACTAACTTAATAGCTAAGTCTATTAATAGCAAAGCAAAACAAGAGATGGGTCATGGGCTTGGGTAATTAATGGGTTTATGGCTTAGGCTTCTAATGAAATTAAAACTTAAAGGCCTAACACTAAAACTCTACTTGATCCAATGTAATTAACCCATTGGTTTACTAACTTAATATCCACTTAATGCACTAACTTAGTTTAATTAAAACTTAAGCACACTAACCCAACCCCCGTACTAAACATGCATGCGTGCACATACAATCACGAAAATATTAATTGGTTGAATTTAATTTAAACTTAAAAGTCTAGTTTTGAAAGTAGGATTTTAATGATTCAATTAAATTTTTCACTTTTGGTATGTAAAATACACTTTGAAAATTAAAACACATGGTAAAATACATTTTTCACACAATAGCTACTATAATTATCCATATTTAATTTATTTGAGAAAATTAGGAATCCAGGATCTCACATCCATAATGCACCTCAAACTTAACATCTACGCACTTATATTAGAAAAAAAATGATGTAAAAACGATACTCACTTATAAAATCTCTGAAAATTAAATCATTAATTGATTTAAAGTAAGGAAAATGCACGCGGAAAAATAAAATAGAATAAAATAAAATAAAACAAGGAGAATTTTACTGGTCCTCACACTCTCTCCTCCTTAAGAAATTTCGTCCTCGAAATTTTTACCTTCCGTTGCCTCAGATGACCTCGGAGCTTGTTGCTGGTCTACGGCATATACCTGTGCTGGTACTTTTGTTCGGTTTCCTCTTTCATTCACTTGTTGTGATTTAGTTCCATCCAGTGGTTGGGTACTAGTCTCTCGTGACTGTTTCCTCGGGCAGTTATTAACTTGATGATCACCACCTCCACAGATCAAACACTTCCGCCCTTTCCTCCAACAATCACTCTCAGTGTGATTGGCCTTTCCACAGTAGCCACAAGTCAAGGAAGAAACCACTTGTTGGCTTTTTTGAAAAATCTCCCCATGGCCTACTTGACTTCCTTTTGTAGATCGTTCATCTAACGCCCCTAATGTCCATGGTGGGCGGGGTAAGGAATTCACTTTTTGCACTTTAGGAGGTGCTATCGTTTCACTAAACTCTTCCAATACACTACCCGATGCACCCCTTTTCCAGGTTTGGGAGGCTTTTACCTGTGCCTTTGCATCCTCAATTCTTTGAGCCTTCTCAAGAGCCTCCGTAAAAGTATTCACTTGCACCGCCGCTAATGCTTCTTGGATTTCCAAATTCAATCCCTGTATGAACCGTCTTGCTCTTCGTCGTTCCGTGGCTACCTGTTCAGAAGCAAATTTGGATAGTTTCGTAAATTTTGTTTCATATTCAGCCACACTTAGCGTTCCCTGACGTAGCCCAATAAACTCCTCCTCCCTCCTTTCTTGGACTAAAGGTGGGAGGTATTTCTCATTAAATTCTCTTATGAAATTCGCCCATGTCCAGACAGTCTGTTCTCTTTCCCACTTTGCTTTAATCACATTCCACCATGCTCGGGCCGGTCCTTCAAATTAAAACACCGCAAAGTTCACTTGTCTTTGCTCAATGTAATTTAAAGCCGCAAAGATGTTGATCAAGGCCTCTAGCCACTGTTCAGCTATGTCCGGATCAGGCTCTCCAAGGAATTTCGGAGGTACAAATTTTTGAAACTTCTCAAGAGCCCGATCTTCTCCTATTTCAGGGTTTTGGGGTTGATTCACAGGTATTTGACCTTTTGGTCCACCAACCTTGCTAAAATGTTTGTCATTTGTTGAATTGCCGTCGCGGCTTCAACCCTCGGTCCTTGTTCTCGTTCAACTGTTGTTTCCCTTTCTTCTCTTGGCTCTTGGGCTCGCTTAGTCCCACGGCCACGACCACGTCCGCGACTACGTCTTCCCTTCATACCCTTCTTTCTCTCTATCTCTCTCTCTTTTCCAAAAGGAAATTTAATGAATAAACGCAGTAAGTTAACTAAAGCAACTAAATTCTAGCACACCACTACACCAATAGACATATACACATATAACACACCATATATATCAAGGAGACAGATGATCAAATACACACATACATATCAAGTTAGACAGGTAATTGTAGACACCAAATTTTTGGTGTAATTTCATTTTTTAGTTTTTATTTGTCGTGTTCATTTTTAGTTTTTAGTTTCCAGTTTTATTTTTATTTTTAAGTTTTATCATAGAATTTGTTGAAAAAGAAAAAAAGAAAAAAAGAAAAGCATTCAAAAAAAATATGTTTTAGTCATTTTGTTTTTATTCAATGCTTTCTTGAAAGAAAAATGAAAATGAAAATGAAAAAAAGGGAAAAAGGAAATTTGTTCGCAAAAATATATTTATTTCTTTAAATGCAACCTTTTTGCACTTTAGTTATTTTTATTAAGTTATTTTGAGAAAAAGAAAATGATGAAAAATGAAAAATGAAACAAAAAGATGGAAAAGTGGCCATTTTTGTTGTTTTTAGTTGTTTAGTTTTTAAATTATTTTCATTATTATTATTATTATTATTACCTGGTTTTGGCAATTTGTTATTATTATTATTATTTATATCATTTCTGTATTTATTAAGTTATTAAGTTCAAAAAAAAAAAAAAAATGATACGCGGCAGCAAGCTGCGTTTTACGCAGCTTGCAAAGGAAATCTGGGACGGCTCCTAAAGCTGCAAATACAGGAAAAGGACTAGAGGTTTTTAGGGTTTGGGGGTCTGATATATAGCAAAAAGAAAGGTAGCCGCAACGGAGGTTTTTGGGGGAGAAAGAGGGAAGCGGCGGCTGGACAAGAAGAAACGTTGCTGTGTTCCAGAATTTTCTTCACCAGAAATCTGTGGCGTTGAGTCGACGTCCTCACGCAATTTCTTCGTTTCTGCTTTGTTCACGGGATCCCGTAAGGTGCTAAAGGTAATCCCTTTACTTCATATCCTCAAGCAAGCCCAGTAGATTCGAGGTTTATGTAGGTTTGGAATTAGTTTTCGACTCATTCTTGCCACTTATTCTTGCCGTTTCTGTTTGTTTCTATTGGCATGTCCTTCTGTGAGGACCCGCAAATTTTCTACATTTTTCCTCAAAAAAATTCCCTTTTATTTGAAAATTATTTGGAAATTATTATTTCATGTTATCCATGGTTCAATCACCCTAGAAAAAGTGCCAATGACCATAGGAAATTAGGGTTCTCCTATTCGTTTTCAATTCAAGGTGAAATCGGATTTTTCGTGTAACCGAAGTATAATTATCCGGTACCGAGTAAGGATCAAATTTGGTGCTTAAGAGTGACTTTTAAGTGAGAAATAATATGTGATTAGAAGCAATGATAAAAAGTTAGTGAATAGGAAGCAAAAACCCTAGTACGTGCGATTTAAGAGAAAACGCGTCACACCGACGTGTACCGTGCACTACCGTTTGAACCGACCACTTGACCGCCACTTACTTGTCACACAAGTTTATTACTAATGGAGTAAAATATCTCCTCTCTCATGATGACAGCTTGGCCGAAATTTGTGGCTAAAATGCAAGGAAGGAGAGAGAAAATTGTGTGGTGGAAATCAAGCCAAGTGTTGGCTAAACTTGTGGACAGAATTTGTTCTAATTTTCTTGTCTTCTTATAAGACCAAGTGAGCTTCATTCTTCCCCAATTTTTCTGCTGCATAGCCGAGCAAGGAGAGAGGAAAGGGAGAGCAAGAGAAAACCAAAATTCCTTCTTGATTTGCACCATCCAAGTGCAAGAAACAAATTCTAAACCGATTAAAGTGTGAATTGTGATCTTGGGAAGCTAGGGAAGCTAAAATTTTCAAGAGGAAGTGAAGTGGTACTCTTGCAAGCCTTGTTTCTTTTGAGGTATGTGCTGCTTATACTTGCTATATGGATGATCTATGTTGTATCTAAGCTTAGATAAGTGGTTATAGTGATGATGGGAGCAAGAAATCAAAATTCCAGATTTCTGGAAAATTTTCCCCCTTTTCTGCCCGATTTTATTGCTCCATGTTATAGGCCGAATTTGGCTTGGCGCAAAACATGAAAGTTGTAGAGAATGGTATTTTATATATGCCTATAAAATTTCAGCTCAATCGGAGCAACGTAGCTTGTGAAAAGACGAAAATACCCTCGCTGATCTAGGTTACTTTCCAGAATTCCGCGTGGACAGTTTAGTCTCTTTGGTTGTGTTTGTTTACTATAATCCGTTCAGATTTAGCCAATTTTCAAAACATGAAAGTTTTAGTACCATGTATTAGCTTTTCAACGCCGCCAAGAACGTCTTAAACGGACCTCGGTAGACTGGGATATGGTCATTTGAATGCAGTGCGGTTAATTGACCAACTAGTTGGATTTTGGATCTGTAAAGTGGGCATTTGACTAGATTGCACTGTAAATCTGACTAAGTCATCTTCATGAGAATTGTATACATTTGTCTTAGCTTTCATATGGCTTTGGAATTATTGGATTTGGAGTTATGTGTGCGGAGATTAGAGTTGATGAATCAAGACTACCACAGTAAACCTCGAACTAGAAAATCTGGGATCATTTTGATAAATTTGACCTAGATACAGGGCAAACTGGACTGAGTGGCCTTCTTCAACATTGTATTCCTGTGTCTTAGCTTCGAAACGGCTTAAGTTTCATCCCAATCCGATAAGTGTAACTCCGGTTGTGACCGTTATGCATGAACCCGTCAAAGCTGTCTTTTGTCAATTGCATTTCCGCACTTGTTATTCCTTTGATTTTGTTCTTATATTGTCTTGAGCCTATGAAATGGCTATTATGATGAGTTTGTGCTGTACATGACTTTGGGATTGGCTGAGAAAAATCATGAAGCCATAAATGGCTGGAAAATTAGGTAAACACAAAGGGCATGCTGCCCAAATTTTCGCCCGAAAGCTAAGGTTTATTTGAACTTGTAAAATACTATGACCGTTTTTCCATCTTAAAAACATGATCCTTCTTCAATTGGAAACTCCAAATGTTTACTTACTCTTACCAAATAAAGAGGAGTAGTTTAGGATTTTCTTGAGTATTTTGTCCTCTCTTTTTCATGAATTTCATTAAGACAATTAGTCTATAATATCTACTTGAATATAAGATAAGTTTCAACCACATAAACGATTCCGAAAACGGTATTTCCTAGTCTATCTAGTTGGATTTTGATTTGTCTTTAGTTCAAGTGTTTCCATTAGAAAATTTTATAACCCTTTTGAGTTGGTTTTATGTGTGGTCTATGAAACCCTAGTTATTTTTATCCACGAGTCCAAATGTCCACATTCTACTTTAAAGTCTTTTTATACGTTTTACTCATCATGCGACGAGTCTCTTTGATTGCACCTAATTGGTTGTGACAAATGAGTGGTAATATTCTTTTCATTTAATCTTAGGTTTTCTCGGTGACTAAAGATAATATCCGGAAGGATATTTTGCACGTTGTTGTGCGTAAATAGGTGAGTGTTCTATATACCCATTGTTTTCTGTGACTACCTGATTACTTGACTATCTGTTTACTCGATTTCCAATTTATGTGATTACGTGATATCCGTGAATTACATGCTCCCATGAAATCAATCTGTATTGCTTACGTGCTAAGTGTCCACTTGATTACTTAATTATCATGAATCACATGCTATATGAAGTTGTCCATCATTGTTAGGCGAGTGTGTACTTTACCTCATTCGACCTATTCAATTGATGAATTTTACCATTTACCGTTTACCGATTTACTTGGTTAGTTGTGCATGTTGTAAGCTCTAAGCTGAACTTGGGCCCCGCCTCGGTTACCGACCTACTCGAGCCAGGACTGGGCTCGGTCGGGTAGGTTGGAACCCTGGACAACCGTCGGTATACTCGAGTATTACCACTGGAGGGATAAGGTGATGGCCAGTCAACCGTGGGGATTCAGAAGTTATAAGGTGCAGAGGACCGACAAAGTTCCACCGGAACACCGTATCCTTCAGTATATGGTTACCGTGTATCACGATAATTGTTCCATGCTAAAATGCCAACATGAAATCATGTGTTATACCTGTGATATGCTCCATACCTGTAATAAGTCCCAACGACTCATGAACTATACATAAGGTTTTCTGGATTAATTGTTATTACATGACTAATGTTCCTTGTTTAATTACTTGTTTATGTATATAGAACCTCACTGGGCTTTTTAGCTCATACCACGTCAATTGTTTTCCTTAGCAGGGAAAGGCGAGCAAGGACGAGCGTTCTGTATAGTCTAGTTGATCTAGTTCTTTGGCCTTGTAATGGTTCTCGCCCTAGTGCTTGGCACGGGCTGGTTGTATGAGGAATGAGAACCCTTGTATATTCGATGGTTGTACTTGAATGGTAAAAACTTTGAAGACTTCTGGTGAGTAGAAGTTTCTTATCTTTTACTTGAGCATCTATGTATATATTAAGTTGAAGTGGATGGGTTACTTATTGTCTATGGATGTACGCACGTGATACGAGTGACTGAGTCCTGGCGAGAGCTGGGCAGGCGACCCGCCGAACCCTGGGGTACGCCCTAGGGGGAGGTGGGGCCGTCACAGGTGGTATCAGAGCCTAGGCTTCAGATTTCTGTAGTGTATCCTAGGCTTAAAGTTTGGGATGCCGGACTGTGGGATTTGATTTGATTTGAAAGGTAAGCAATTGAGGGATAAAACCTATAGCTGCTTCGCGTGGTCTTTGCGCGGAGTGAGCCTGGACTAAGTGGTGAATAAGTATGAAGGATTAAGTGTCCGTTCGAGCATAAGTTATGGATCATAAATGTTATCGGCCTTAAATCTTTCTCATGGTATCTGAGGACCATAGATAGGTACGTCAGGTAGGAATTTCGATTGTAGATAGTTTACTCTTGGGACTGCAGCTCGAGATGTGAATTATCTTATTTCGGATTCTCGTGCCCGAGTACTCCAGAGTTGAGGCGATGCTAGCTACTAGGTACTTGAGACTTGTATTTTGGAATATGAACAGGCTTTGTCCGACCAAAATGAATATAAGAAATCTACGGACATCTAGTGACTAGGAAGTGACGTGAGAGACCGGACGGGGTCATCTTAGCTGAGTCTGGAAAATATTGTAACCCAAAAGATCCTTGTGGTGAGATTGAAATGATTCTTAGTACGTGATCAACTTTTGAGAACTATTTTTTATCTGATTAGTGCGAGTTGGAATTTCGAGGTCGAAATTCTTTTAAGGGGGAGAGGGTGTGAGGACCCGCAAATTTTCTACATTTTTCCTCAAAAAAATTCCCTTTTATTTGAAAATTATTTGGAAATTATTATTTCATGTTATCCATGGTTCAATCACCCTAGAAAAAGTGCCAATGACCATAGGAAATTAGGGTTCTCCTATTCGTTTTCAATTCAAGGTGAAATCGGATTTTTCGTGTAACCGAAGTATAATTATCCGGTACCGAGTAAGGATCAAATTTGGTGCTTAAGAGTGACTTTTAAGTGAGAAATAATATGTGATTAGAAGCAATGATAAAAAGTTAGTGAATAGGAAGCAAAAACCCTAGTACGTGCGATTTAAGAGAAAACGCGTCACACCGACGTGTACCGTGCACTACCGTTTGAACCGACCACTTGACCGCCACTTACTTGTCACACAAGTTTATTACTAATGGAGTAAAATATCTCCTCTCTCATGATGACAGCTTGGCCGAAATTTGTGGCTAAAATGCAAGGAAGGAGAGAGAAAATTGTGTGGTGGAAATCAAGCCAAGTGTTGGCTAAACTTGTGGACAGAATTTGTTCTAATTTTCTTGTCTTCTTATAAGACCAAGTGAGCTTCATTCTTCCCCAATTTTTCTGCTGCATAGCCGAGCAAGGAGAGAGGAAAGGGAGAGCAAGAGAAAACCAAAATTCCTTCTTGATTTGCACCATCCAAGTGCAAGAAACAAATTCTAAACCGATTAAAGTGTGAATTGTGATCTTGGGAAGCTAGGGAAGCTAAAATTTTCAAGAGGAAGTGAAGTGGTACTCTTGCAAGCCTTGTTTCTTTTGAGGTATGTGCTGCTTATACTTGCTATATGGATGATCTATGTTGTATCTAAGCTTAGATAAGTGGTTATAGTGATGATGGGAGCAAGAAATCAAAATTCCAGATTTCTGGAAAATTTTCCCCCTTTTCTGCCCGATTTTATTGCTCCATGTTATAGGCCGAATTTGGCTTGGCGCAAAACATGAAAGTTGTAGAGAATGGTATTTTATATATGCCTATAAAATTTCAGCTCAATCGGAGCAACGTAGCTTGTGAAAAGACGAAAATACCCTCGCTGATCTAGGTTACTTTCCAGAATTCCGCGTGGACAGTTTAGTCTCTTTGGTTGTGTTTGTTTACTATAATCCGTTCAGATTTAGCCAATTTTCAAAACATGAAAGTTTTAGTACCATGTATTAGCTTTTCAACGCCGCCAAGAACGTCTTAAACGGACCTCGGTAGACTGGGATATGGTCATTTGAATGCAGTGCGGTTAATTGACCAACTAGTTGGATTTTGGATCTGTAAAGTGGGCATTTGACTAGATTGCACTGTAAATCTGACTAAGTCATCTTCATGAGAATTGTATACATTTGTCTTAGCTTTCATATGGCTTTGGAATTATTGGATTTGGAGTTATGTGTGCGGAGATTAGAGTTGATGAATCAAGACTACCACAGTAAACCTCGAACTAGAAAATCTGGGATCATTTTGATAAATTTGACCTAGATACAGGGCAAACTGGACTGAGTGGCCTTCTTCAACATTGTATTCCTGTGTCTTAGCTTCGAAACGGCTTAAGTTTCATCCCAATCCGATAAGTGTAACTCCGGTTGTGACCGTTATGCATGAACCCGTCAAAGCTGTCTTTTGTCAATTGCATTTCCGCACTTGTTATTCCTTTGATTTTGTTCTTATATTGTCTTGAGCCTATGAAATGGCTATTATGATGAGTTTGTGCTGTACATGACTTTGGGATTGGCTGAGAAAAATCATGAAGCCATAAATGGCTGGAAAATTAGGTAAACACAAAGGGCATGCTGCCCAAATTTTCGCCCGAAAGCTAAGGTTTATTTGAACTTGTAAAATACTATGACCGTTTTTCCATCTTAAAAACATGATCCTTCTTCAATTGGAAACTCCAAATGTTTACTTACTCTTACCAAATAAAGAGGAGTAGTTTAGGATTTTCTTGAGTATTTTGTCCTCTCTTTTTCATGAATTTCATTAAGACAATTAGTCTATAATATCTACTTGAATATAAGATAAGTTTCAACCACATAAACGATTCCGAAAACGGTATTTCCTAGTCTATCTAGTTGGATTTTGATTTGTCTTTAGTTCAAGTGTTTCCATTAGAAAATTTTATAACCCTTTTGAGTTGGTTTTATGTGTGGTCTATGAAACCCTAGTTATTTTTATCCACGAGTCCAAATGTCCACGTTCTACTTTAAAGTCTTTTTATACGTTCTACTCATCATGCGACGAGTCTCTTTGATTGCACCTAATTGGTTGTGACAAATGAGTGGTAATATTCTTTTCATTTAATCTTAGGTTTTCTCGGTGACTAAAGATAATATCCGGAAGGATATTTTGCACGTTGTTGTGCGTAAATAGGTGAGTGTTCTATATACCCATTGTTTTCTGTGACTACCTGATTACTCGACTATCTGTTTACTCGATTTCCAATTTATGTGATTACGTGATATCCGTGAATTACATGCTCCCATGAAATCAATTTGTATTGCTTACGTGCTAAGTGTCCACTTGATTACTTAATTATCATGAATCACATGCTATATGAAGTTGTCCATCATTGTTAGGCGAGTGTGTACTTTACCTCATTCGACCTATTCAATTGATGAATTTTACCATTTACCGTTTACCGATTTACTTGGTTAGTTGTGCATGTTGTAAGCTCTAAGCTGAACTTGGGCCCCGCCTCGGTTACCGACCTACTCGAGCCAGGACTGGGCTCGGTCGGGTAGGTTGGAACCCTGGACAACCGTCGGTATACTCGAGTATTACCACTGGAGGGATAAGGTGATGGCCAGTCAACCGTGGGGATTCAGAAGTTATAAGGTGCAGAGGACCGACAAAGTTCCACCGGAACACCGTATCCTTCAGTATATGGTTACCGTGTATCACGATAATTGTTCCATGCTAAAATGCCAACATGAAATCATGTGTTATACCTGTGATATGCTCCATACCTGTAATAAGTCCCAACGACTCATGAACTATACATAAGGTTTTCTGGATTAATTGTTATTACATGACTAATGTTCCTTGTTTAATTACTTGTTTATGTATATAGAACCTCACTGGGCTTTTTAGCTCATACCACGTCAATTGTTTTCCTTAGCAGGGAAAGGCGAGCAAGGACGAGCGTTCTGTATAGTCTAGTTGATCTAGTTCTTTGGCCTTGTAATGGTTCTCGCCCTAGTGCTTGGCACGGGCTGGTTGTATGAGGAATGAGAACCCTTGTATATTCGATGGTTGTACTTGAATGGTAAAAACTTTGAAGACTTCTGGTGAGTAGAAGTTTCTTATCTTTTACTTGAGCATCTATGTATATATTAAGTTGAAGTGGATGGGTTACTTATTGTCTATGGATGTACGCACGTGATACGAGTGACTGAGTCCTGGCGAGAGCTGGGCAGGCGACCCGCCGAACCCTGGGGTACGCCCTAGGGGGAGGTGGGGCCGTCACAGGTGGTATCAGAGCTTAGGCTTCAGATTTTTGTAGTGTATCCTAGGCTTAAAGTTTGGGATGCCGGACTGTGGGATTTGATTTGATTTGAAAGGTAAGCAATTGAGGGATAAAACCTATAGCTGCTTCGCGTGGTCTTTGCGCGGAGTGAGCCTGGACTAAGTGGTGAATAAGTATGAAGGATTAAGTGTCCGTTCGAGCATAAGTTATGGATCATAAATGTTATCGGCCTTAAATCTTTCTCATGGTATCTGAGGACCATAGATAGGTACGTCAGGTAGGAATTTCGATTGTAGATAGTTTACTCTTGGGACTGCAGCTCGAGATGTGAATTATCTTATTTCGGATTCTCGTGCCCGAGTACTCCAGAGTTGAGGCGATGCTAGCTACTAGGTACTTGAGACTTGTATTTTGGAATATGAACAGGCTTTGTCCGACCAAAATGAATATAAGAAATCTACGGACATCTAGTGACTAGGAAGTGACGTGAGAGACCGGACGGGGTCATCTTAGCTGAGTCTGGAAAATATTGTAACCCAAAAGATCCTTGTGGTGAGATTGAAATGATTCTTAGTACGTGATCAACTTTTGAGAACTATTTTTGATCTGATTAGTGCGAGTTGGAATTTCCAGGTCGAAATTCTTTTAAGGGGGAGAGGGTGTGAGGACCCGCAAATTTTCTACATTTTTCCTCAAAAATGCCTTTTATTTGAAAATTATTATT
>NW_020864072.1:0-73162 GCF_003713205.1 Coffea eugenioides
GCAAATTGAGTCACGATTTAGGTCTCCCCGTACCCAATATGCATGAATTCCCTAGGCTCATGCATTTTCAAATCCACTCTGCCATTTCATACCCTCATCACACTTTCATTTTTCCTCCCATTTTGCACACGTGCACCTTTATGTCCCTTTACTTGCACACGAGCACTTTTGCCTTCATTTGCACACCTTTCATATTTTCTTTCCTTGTTTGAGCATTCCACCTGCATTATTCGTGACTTCTTCAAAGGATCGTTATTGGGCTTCACAATTAATGTGATTGGCACCACTCAACCTTTGAAGGGAAATTTCCCCCAATATCCCTAGGTCTAGGGTTTGCATTCATATAGTACATCCAAATGTAATAAATTTTTTGGTTAAAACAAGAAAATATTTGATTAAATCACGCAACTAGCCTTGGCTAGGTCGAAGGGGTGCCTTGGATTTTTATCCTTGCCTTCCCCTTCGTCAAATGTGACTCCCGAACCTTTTTTGTTGGTTTACGTGGATTAGGAGTCGTTTAAAAAGGGTTTTTTAATATTTTTTCCTATTTTTCTTTAAAAATTCATTTTAGGTGACTTGGTACACCTTAACTCATTACCAAGTGGCGACTCCGATTTTTTATTTCAAAAACCCTTTTTAAACTATAATTTTGGGTCAAATCGTCGCATTCTTAAACCCCCATTTAGACCCATTTTTCTTTTTAAATAACAATTCATTTTCCAATCACAAATTGAATCAAAAAATACATTTTTTAACCATTTATTTATTTTATTTTATCAAAAAATGGGGCGCGACAGTTGGCGACTCCACTGGGGACATTCGAGAGTCCGAGCAAATTTGATTTAATCAATCTTTTTCTTCTTTTAAACCTTTTTATTTATCACATTGGATGTTTAGGGTTGCATTTTTCCCTTTTCTAGGATTTTTGCATTTCGCGTATCAACTCACTTCCTCACACGTTCGCCTACGATTGTTTTGATGAATGGATGTTTGTATGTGATTCCGCGCTTTGCATTGCATTTGGGAGGGGATTCTACCCTAGAGCCTCGCGTTGGTTCTTGACCCTTCCCCTCCAAACAAGCACTAGCATACGAGCATACGCTTTACTTCTTTTATCCCTTTTATTTTTCTTTAGTGGCTTGTCACGCCACTCCACCCTATTAGGATTAGGTGACTCACTTGGACATGTGATCACGACACGATGTGTGTGTAGCATGTTCCAATGGGTCACTCAATCTTCCGCTTAAAGCTATTGGTTGATAGCCTTTAGCTTTTGGTCGAAGATTGAGGTTTTGAGAGATTCACTCAAACACGTAGCCGTGACACGATGTGTGCGTAGCGGTGTTTGGGGAATCGCTCGAGACACTGACAAAGAATCTTGGGATTGATGACCCTTGGTTTCTAAGTCTGAAGGCTCGGGGACCTGAGCTTATCGAGTCTAGATGCATTAGCGAACGCCAACCTCATGCATCCATATTAGATTGCCTAGGGTAGAGTCGGCCTTATCCTAAACTAGGGACACTATTCACGAGGGGAGGGGTCCCAACCCTCTTTCCTTATTTATCTTTATTGCCTTTTATATTATCTAATTGTCCAATGTGTTATGTGATTATGTGTTAAACTCACGTTTTCTTGTCTCTTGTCTTTTGCATTCACAAACGTTAGGACATAAGAGGTCTGGCATGACCTTCTTTTAGGACCTGCCCTTGTAGATAGGCTATTGCACGTTTAAAAATTGTGGCATATCTTGTTCATAAATTAATAATGTCATACCATTTTAGGCTTACCCCGGCAAATAAAGGGTTCCTTAGGTCACGTTTCATTTCGAATTGCATATTTTACTGCTTTAATAAATGGCATCATGCATAAACCATAGAAAGGGAATGCCACATAGGGAATCCCGTGTTTAGGAATAAGCCACCTTGTGTCTCGGATACTTAATCCAGTGAGACTTGCACGTTTACATTTTGTACCATCCAAAGGGGTAGTGCACAAGGTAAGGTAGGATCTGATCATTTTTATAGAGTGATCTTTGGAATATGAGCATCTGATAATTACTTTTTGGCCATTTTATCAAAAATTGGTAAAAATCCCTTGCGTGAAGGACATTAATTTGAAGAAATTCACAAATGATTCCTCCTATTGAGATGATAAATAAATTGAGGCCAAAATTTGATTTTTAGAAGGCTCATAGACTGATTTTCTGAAACCACCAATGGCCGGCCGATTCGATCAATCCATTTTGTCAATTCATGATCGATTTTAAATAAACCATTCCTTTGACCAATTTACCCTTTTTAGGGTCATCCGGTCGATTTTTGAATAAATCATCAAATCTTTTGACCAATTTACCCTTTTTAGGGTCATTCGGTCGCTTTTGAATAAATTGTCAATTCAATTGACCAAATTACCCTTTTTAGGGTCTTTTGCCCAATTTACCCATTTTTAGGGCAACCGAGCCGATTTTGAATAAATCAAGTTTCGTTCAATCTGTTTGATCAATTTACCCTTTTTAGGGAGATCTGATTAATTTTGGATAAATTTCATTCAATTCATTTGACCTGTTTCCCTTTTTAGGGTAATTTGGTCGATTTTAAATAAATTGTCAACTTCATTCAATCCATTTGCCCTATTGGGGTTTCATTGTCAAATTCCAAATTGGGAAATCTAGTCAATTTTGAAGAAAACCGTCCATTGCATCCAATCACTTGATCAATTGGGGTTTTGACCCGTAATTCACTGAGAAATTTTATCAACGAATTCCAATCTCTTTGAATAGGAAGTTCGTCAAGGTCAAACCCATGCGTTTTGCAAATCAAAGGTAATCAATCCCTTCGGACGAGGTCCTCATTTTGACAAACGTCTCTTCTTATTCCAATGGGCCAAATTTTTCAAAATTATTTTCACTCCATAAGCTGATTGGATCCATCAGGTATTGTATAGTGCCTGCTCTGGAGGATTGCATTTTCATGCTAGGCTTACCCTTGGCATAAAAGGGTTCCCCCATAGGACATGCATCCGAGTTTTCTGGATATCTACTAACTCTTGCCTTTTTCTTTTCCTTTTCTTTATTTTCTTTGGAATAATTAAGCGACGGCTAAATCTAAAGGCAATCTTTCAAAAATTCTCAGGTAATATTTAAATATAGCTTCTCATCGAAGCCCCATCATAACACGATCCCGTAGTCAAGCCCAGAGGAGTCGTGTAAACATGAGTTCACAACCGGAACAGTCAGATAGGTCTGCTACTACCGCTCAACCCGAGACTGCAAGTTCGGGGATTCAGTTGACTGAGATGCTTACCAAGTTTGGAGAGATGGCGTCTGAGATGGCCGCCCAAAGGAAGTTGAATGATGAGCTAATTAGCAGCGGAGTTCAACCCGAACCTGTACCCGCCAGACAGCCTGAGCAAGAGCCGTTTGTCCTACCTTCGGCCCATGCCACTGTTACTCCATCATTTCCTATTGCACCCGAAGAAACTTTCACCTATCCCACCACAAATTTGCCATACACTTACCCTCCTCATCCTTCATTTTCTCTTACTCACATGCGAGGTCCACAACCCCAAATCACTTCAAATGTACCACCTGAGCCACATACCTTTTATCACCCTGTCGCTGAGCCATTCCTACCAGACCATATTGTTCAAACCAAGGCAGAAATGGGGGAATCTTCTGCTCCCGTTGATATAAAGCTGCTCAAACGCCTTGATCGTTTTGATGAGTTTATGAGGAAGAGTCAAGGGTTGAACAAGCAAGGAGTCCTGGACTACGATGAGCTTTGTCTCTTTCCCAATGTGCAATTGCCCGAGGGGTTCAAAACTCCTAAGTTTAACAAGTACGATGGGACGGGTAATCCCAAGACACACCTCCGACTATTTGCTAACAAGTTGGGAAAGTCTGTAGACGACGAGAACCTGCCTCTAAGGTTGTTCCCGGAAAGTCTGGAGGGGGATGCCCTCGACTGGTACTCAAATTTGAAGTTCGAAGAAGTAAAAACCTGGATTGACTTGTCCAATGCTTTTGTAAGGCAATATGAGTATAACTGCGAGCTGACTCCGACACGAACCACGTTGGAAGGAACAAAAAGAAAACCCTCCGAGGATCACAAGACTTATGCCAAGAGGTGGAGGAAAATAGCTGCAAAAGTCGAGCCACCGATGACTGAGGACGAAATCATACACACTTTCATTAAAGCACATGATCCCCCGTATTTTGAAGAAATTTTCCGCATGACTGGATGCTCGTTCGCCGCCATTGTCAATAAACTTGAGGAGTACGATGACTTCGTGAAAGCTGGGAAGATTGTTAATGTCTCTACCCTCAAGTCACAGTTGGATGCTTTGCAAGGTCAGGGGACTAGTGGGAAGAACCCGCAATTCCAAAAGAAAGAGGGGGAAACTGTTTTTGTCTGGGATCGAAACCCTGTCCCAAGACCCAGACCTCGACAATACCCTACCTACTCAAACCCTTACCATTCAAACCATCATCCCGTTTATCACACCAATACCACTCATCCTCGACCTCGCCCAAATTATGCCAACCCGCCTACAACCCCTTTCCAAATATCTCAACCAAGCTTTCAACAAGCTCGTCCTCGGCCTCCTTACCACCAAAGATTTTCCCCACCAAATAGACCCACCTACAACTATCCCCGACCCACTGAAACCTACAATCAAAGCCGTACCCGAACCTTCACCAACCTAGGCAGGCCTTTGGACCAATTGTATGAGCAATTGAAGGTTGCCAACAAAATAGGCGTGATTCCCCCTCCAACTTACCTTCATGGCATGCCTGCTGGGTACAATCCACATGCTATTTGTGCCTATCATTCGGGAGTACCTGGCCACTCAACCGCCGATTGCAGGGCACTTAAGCACAAAGTCCAAGACATGATCGAGGCAGGAGAAATAGTGCTAAGGAAAAGAGGTGAACAAGGGCCGATCATAAGTACAAATCCTTTTCCTGAACACCAGGACACCTTCGAGGCATCCACCTCCAACGACGAAATTTGAAAATCCTGAAGGAGCTTTGCACAATTTGGATGGCCGAGTATCTTCCCTCTCGAAGGGAATTTCGGTAAATCTAGGGGTTGTTATTTACTAAAGTTCACAAAAACCATTTCTTGCATATGTGAATAGCTTCATGAAAACATCTTTCGCAATTAAGTTTTTGTCTTGTTTCCGTTTTGATTAGTTTTTCCATCAAATGCATAATTTGTTTTTTCTGTTTATTTGATTATTGTCCCGAATTTTTAATTCTTTTAGATGGCCAAAGATGGAATTATTTGACCATTTGAATATCACTGTTCTGGATTCCGATAATACCATTCATTCAAAAATTTCTTCGTGAAAAATTCCTTTGTTGAAAAGGCCAAAAATCCCTTCGTTTGAAAAGGCCACAAATCCCTTCATTTGAAAATGCCAAAAATCCCTTCGTTGAAAAATCCCTTCTTTGAGAAGGACAAAAACCTCTTCTTTGAGAGACCCCTTCATGAAAAATCCCTTCATTGAGAAAGTCTTCATTGAGAAATTCCTTCATTGAGAAAGTCTTCATTGAGGAATTCCTTCATTGAGAAAGCCTTCATTGAGAAATCCCTTTATTAAGAATTCGTTCATTGAGGAAGCCTTCATTGAAAAATCTCTTCATTGAGAAAATCCCTTCTTTGCCAAGTTCGAAGCTGATTGATTAAAGCAGCGTCACCGACAATTGATTTTGATGGATGAAAAGCAGCTGAACGCCATGTGCCATGGCTAATGTTATCAAAGTGCGTGGCCTGTGTTCATAACAAAAAGGTCCGCCTCCGAGCCTTTAGAGAAGGAGGACAAAGAGTTAAAGCGAGTTTTGCCAATGCAAGATGAAGTCAAAGACGAATTTGATCTAAACTGGTAAGGACATTTGTCATTCAAAAAGGTGCCACCGAGTGGAGCACTTATCCTTGAAGAGATGGATGGGTAAACATTCTCTCAACCTATCAAATCAGACATGTGTAAGAAGTCTTTATTTTTGATTATGCAAATTTCTTTTGGAAATCATGCAAGGGACGAGGTAAAAGTCAGGCCATCTTCCTTTTCAATCAAAACATTTCATCCCTAGTTATCCCTTTTGAGCCATCAGAGCAGTAATTTTCGTTTGGCAGCCCCTGAGAGTTGCAAACCCCACACTGGGGCCAAGTTATTTTGGAAAAGAGATGATCAAAAGAAAAGAAAACCCTACACTGGGGCAAATTTATTTTGAAAGAGAAAGAAAAAGCAGAAAACCCTACACTGGGGCAAATTTTTGAAAAAAAAAAGATGAAAAGGAAAAGAGAACCCCATACTGGGGCAAATTTAGCTTTGAAGAAAAATGCAAAAAGTGAGGAAGATGCAATGGAAAAAGCAAAGAGAGAAAATTCAATCAAACTGGGGCAAATTTCCCTCAGTTTCGTTCGAAATTGAGGATGATTTCAAATGATGCAATCTCAGGTTATTTCACCTCTCATAAGAGCAAATTGTTTTCAAGCCTTAACTTTTCTTGACATATCCTACCTGACTCCATTACAAAAACCCAAAGTCCTGGCTTTTGTCGTTTGCCGTATTTTCTATTGGGAAGTTTGCTAATCAACTGACAAGTGATGTCCATAATGCCTTCGCTTAATCTTACAAGGGAAGTGCATTTTACTGATGTCAGAAATCTTTAACTCATACTTCTGAGGCGATTATGGTTGAGCTCTTCCATTGCTTTCTTACGTAAAAACCCGAAAGGGCACCTCAAAAAGAAAAAAAAAAAAAAAAAGAAAAAAAAGAGAAAAAAGAGAAAAGACAAAACAAAACAAAAAAAAAGGTGGGGGCAACCTTGATGAAAACCCGAAAGGGCGCTAGGTAGGTTTCTTCAATGAGCAAACACGAGGAAGAACAGTTGATGACTTGGTTCATTTGGAATTTCTCTTCATAATACTTCTGCCAGTGTCGAATTGCAGAACAAAGATATTCAGGAACTCGAATATGACATCCGTTGGCCAAAACTGTGTCGTTTTGTAAAAATATTTCTTTAGCAAATTCATTCTTAGGAAGCTCATTTTTTCTCAATTGCTTGTATTCATGGCATTTTTGTAGGCTTTAAGCACAAATGGTTTGTGTTTGCATTCTTTCACATATTCATTTCTGCATGATAGGTGAAATTACTTTTAAATCATCGAATTTTGGTGAATGATAACCCCATGGTTTATTCAAAGCATACTTGGGTTCAGTCATCTTGCGAAAATGGTTGAAATTCAGCAAGGTCGGTTACGCAAGCTTCACAATATGGCAAAATGCACGCTCGGTTAGTCGGGAAAAATCAGAGACGTTTAGAAATGACAAATCCAACCAAGTCAGATGCCACGGTCAACTTTGACGAAGGCACCCAAAGACTCATGTTTACACGATTCTCAAGGACAAACGGATCAAATAATGGTGGCAATTCCTTTGTTTTTTCTCTTTTGCAGGAAATTTCATGCATGGATGAAAACAATCACACCTTGCATTGAAATCGGTGTCGGAAAGAGTCCTAATGAACAAAGGCAGATTGAAAATGTCGCAAGCAAATTTCATCAAAAAAATGCAACAGCATGGCGATACAGAATCAACTCTGGACTCAAATAGCAAAAATTCATCATACTGGGGCAAAGTAATTTTTTGTAAAGATTTTGAAAAGTCAAAAAGAAGCAAAAATCATCAATCAAAAACCAAAATCGAATCAAATTTCGTCACGGCAGGATCGGGTTTAATCCCACTGACCGATGATCAAAAGCATTTTCGGGTTTTTTTTCCTCGTCCATCGATCAAAAAATATTTTTCGCCGGTCAGTCCCCTCGATCAAAAGCATTTTCGGTCAGTCCCCCGTCGATCAAAAGTATTTTCGCGGTCGTCGCCTCGATCAAGAAGCTCATTCGTACATCCCTCGATCAAAAGCATTTTCGGGTCTAGATCCCTCCCGATCAAACATTTCGGGTCAGGTCCCTCGATCAAAAGCTCATTCGGTCAGTCCCTCGATCAAAAAAGCATTTTCGGGGTCAGATCCCTCGGATCAAAAGCATTTCGGTCATCCCTCGATCAAAAGCTCATTCGGGTCAGTCCTCGATCAAAAGCATTTCGGGTTCAGATTCCCTCGATCAAAAACATTTTCGGGTCAGTCCCTCGATTCAAACAGCTCATTCGGGGTCAGTTCCCTCGATCAAAAGCATTATTGCGCGGGTCGATCCCTCGATCAAAAGCATTTTCGGAGTCGAGTCCCTCGATCAAAAGCTCATTCGGGTCAGTCCCTCGATCAAAGCATTGTACGGTCAGGTCCCCTCGATCAAAAGCTCATTCGGGATCAGTCCCTCGATCAAAAACATTTTCGGGTCAGTCCTTCGGATCAAAGCATTTTCGGGTCAGTCCCCTCGATCAAAAAAGCTCATTCGGGTCAGTCCACGATTCAAAAGCTATTGGGGTCAGCCCGCGATTAAAGCTTGTTCGGGCCAGTCCCATGATTTGAATTTCCTTCTCTAGTCAGTCCCAATTTTAAATTTCTGCTCGGGTCAGTCCCGTTTTAATTTCCTGTTTGGGTCAATTCCATTTTTAAAAAAAAAAAATGTTAAAGAGGTCGATCCTCATTTCAGAAGCGTCCATTGCAGCCGAATAACACAGGTAAGTATTTGGTGTCTACTTCTTTGTCTCAAGTTTTTTCAAAACTCAGACAAAGAGGGGCAAACTGTAGACACCAAATTTTGGTGTAATTTCATTTGCTGTTTATTTTTAATTTTTTCATTTTAGTTTTATTCGATTTTTAGTTTTAGTTTCTAGTTTTATTTTTATTTTTAAGCTGTTAGCATAGAATCTCTTGGAAAATGAATGAAAATGAGAAAGTGAAAAGAAAAGAGGAGAGAAAAGAAAAAAAGAAGAAAATTGCCCACAAAATATGTTTTATGTCTTCTAAATTCAATCTTTTGGCATTTTGTTTATTTTTGTTAAGTTATTTTGAAAAAGAAAAGAAAAAAAAAGAGAAAAACGATGAAAATAGGAAATGGAAAAGAAATGGAAATTGCACTTTATTGTTCTAGTTTATTTTTCATCAAATGTTAATTATTTTGTTTTGGTTATTTCTTTTTATTATTATCAATTTTTTTTGTTTCAAAAAAAAAAAAAAAAAAATCAAAAATCATAATTCCATTTCTGCCGAATCCATTTCCATTTCACTTCCCAATCTAGCACCTTCCATTGCTATTGCCGACCAACCCCACTCACAATAACCTCAATATAAACATTCCATTAACCATACACTCCACAATATACCATTCCCAATGCACTACAATAGCACTTCCATTTTCTTTCTGCCGTGAGCTGTGAAGTGATCAACCTTCCTTGGAAATAAAGACCGAGTGGAGAAACTTTGGTTCTATCAACCCACCGACTGGAGATGCATTGTGATCCACTACCTTGATATTAACGGCTGAGAGGAACAAAAGAAAGAAAACAAGAGCCACCGAATTTTCTTTGATCTTCAGTTCTGAATCTGTGCGAAAGAGAAACAGAGGCTGCGAAAAACAGAGCAGCCGAAGCTGCTGTACTGGCGAGGAGCCGCCACCCCACCTCGTCGGAGTCCACCGCCATCGGCAAATTTTCGCCAAGAAAATATATGCGGTAAGAGATCCTTTTTCTTTGAAATTCATTTCCCTGTTCAAGTTCATTTCTTGAATTTCTTTGTGGATTGTCCACAATTTTGACCGAGCATGCTTTATGGATTGGTTGGGATATTCTGTTTTGTTTTCTGACAAATTTCTGGGTTAGTTATGCCTCAATTTGAGCAAAAAATCTGATAGGATTTTAATGCCTATTTGTTGTTTGCTAAAATGCCTAAACCAAAATCTTGAACCAAAGTGAAGAGATTTTCAGCGTTTATATGTATACATACGGAGGAGACTCTAGCCAGTGGGTGTTTGTTAGTTGGGTCGATGAACATTTTATCATGTTGATTTTCATTCCTCCAAATGCATGGGGCGGAAATTCGTTTGTTTTTATGTTGCTCATTTGCTGTCTTCTATAGTCTCCCGATAGTTTGGATTCTCGCCCTCACTTCCCTCTCCCTATGAGCAAATTACCATTGAGTTTTATAAAGCTAAAACTTGGTCAAAAGTAGGAGGAAGCTTCCGTGCTTGTTGCAGCAATTTGCCAGAATTTACATGATCTGTTTTTTCTGAATTTTCTTATTTAAACAAGGTTAAAAGAATGAAAAGAATTTTGGTGCTCGTTTTTTTCACTTTGGTTCAAGTTCAGATGGTTCAGTCATGAGTTGCGTTTGAACAAAAGATTTGGCATTCAGAAACCCAGGAACCGCGGATTGCATTCGAAGGTTGCATGAAATTCTTCATAAAATTACAGTTTAACCCCCAGGTTTCCCCTTGATCCACTATGGCCCAAACAATTGACAAATCCATCAAATTGGCCCCTTCAACTTCTTTAATTGTTTCCATTGGGTCCTTATTTTGTTGTGATTGAACCTCTCAAGTTTCCCTCTTATTCTGACATAGCCCAAAGAATCGAAAAGTTGAATTCATTTCACTCTTTTAGATTGTAATCATCTTTTAATGTTTAAATAGTCCTTTGGATACATTAATTCTTGATGTTAGATTATAATTGTGGGTTAATAATTTTGTGGATTTGTTTATCTTGTTGAGTTTAGTGAAATAAGTGTTTTGGATTAAGGGGTTATTTTGTTTGGGCTCAAGGAAGTGGATTTGGTTTATTTTGTTGGGTTTCTGACTTGGGTTTAGGAAGATAGAGCCCGACACCTTTGGTTGGGTTTTAGAATTGGGTTTGTGATTAATTTAATTGGATCGTTCTTGGGATCAGAATATTAGACTAGCCCATTTGTTTTGCTTGGATTTCTGTTGGGCTAGGGAGGTTTTGGCCCAAATAAATAAATAAGATGGCCCATTTCCATTTGTTTTGGACTTCCGTGGGCTGGTAAGGGTTTTTGGCCCAAGAAATGAACAGAATAGCCCAGTAGCTTGATCCACTAAGAAATCAGAGAATGAATTTGCAAATCAGTCCTCGGACTTTTCCTTAACTATACTGTGGCCCTGGATGTCTTCAATTTCTTTCAATTCGGTCCTTACTTTAATTGTAAATGAGTCCCTGAACTTTATTTTTCTTTAATTTTGACCCCAAGACTTTATTAATTTTTGCAATCAAGTCCTTTCTTCTTTTGATTTCTTAAATGTGGTTTGTTGACATGATTTAATTGATTCAAATTCATGTTTATTTTTTATCCTTTGTTATTATTTGCCAAATAAATTGGTACCTTGACCATTTCTTTTATTTTGGAGGATAATTAAGTTGATTTCACTCCATTAGAGCTTAATTTCAAGGGAGGTATAATTTCTTTTATTTTTTTTTCCGTCACTCTTATGTGGACCAACGTGCTACGTGAGAAATACATGTCTACTTTGCTTTCCTAGCCTTTCTTTAATTTCTTTTATTTATGTCATTTACTTTTGCTTTTTATTTAATTTATTCTTAATGGGGTATGTGTACACCTCTTGGCTTGTAATAGATAGGGTTTGGAAGAGCATTCAATGAAGACCTATCAAAGTCATGTGCCTAGCTAGCAAATGTAATAGTTAGAGTTTTAATTGTATTATGTGTCTTGCATGCTTAGTTGCTACGTGTTAATTTGCTTTGTTAGGGCCTTGCATCTAGTCAAGCATGCTAGATGTTATGTGCTATGTGTTTATGAGTGTTTGGCATGTCTACTCGCTTTCCATAGCCATGAATGAATGTGATGGGTGAATGTACGTTTCCGCTAGTCCAACGCTAGTCGGAATTCATAGAATGGGCTAGTCCAACGCTAGACCCTTAGGGATTTTCCCTCGTTAGTACATGTTTGCATGTTCATTTCATGTCATGCATTCTTTTAGTTTTATGATTTTGCATGCCCCTCGACCCCCTTTTCCCTCCATTTTAGGATTTTTGCATTTCATGCTAGTTATAGGGTTCATTTGCTTGAGAGTCCCCTTAAATATGGGATATAGACGAGTGTGGCTTTTTCTAAGCCTTAGCACGCTTGTATTCCCTCTATAAAAGGGCAAATTGAGTCACGATTTAGGTCTCCCCGTACCCAATATGCATGAATTCCCTAGGCTCATGCATTTTCAAATCCACTCTGCCATTTCATACCCTCATCACACTTTCATTTTTCCTCCCATTTTGCACACGTGCACCTTTATGTCCCTTTACTTGCACACGAGCACTTTTGCCTTCATTTGCACACCTTTCATATTTTCTTTCCTTGTTTGAGCATTCCACCTGCATTATTCGTGACTTCTTCAAAGGATCGTTATTGGGCTTCACAATTAATGTGATTGGCACCACTCAACCTTTGAAGGGAAATTTCCCCCAATATCCCTAGGTCTAGGGTTTGCATTCATATAGTACATCCAAATGTAATAAATTTTTTGGTTAAAACAAGAAAATATTTGATTAAATCACGCAACTAGCCTTGGCTAGGTCGAAGGGGTGCCTTGGATTTTTATCCTTGCCTTCCCCTTCGTCAAATGTGACTCCCGAACCTTTTTTGTTGGTTTACGTGGATTAGGAGTCGTTTAAAAAGGGTTTTTTAATATTTTTTCCTATTTTTCTTTAAAAATTCATTTTAGGTGACTTGGTACACCTTAACTCATTACCAAGTGGCGACTCCGATTTTTTATTTCAAAAACCCTTTTTAAACTATAATTTTGGGTCAAATCGTCGCATTCTTAAACCCCCATTTAGACCCATTTTTCTTTTTAAATAACAATTCATTTTCCAATCACAAATTGAATCAAAAAATACATTTTTTAACCATTTATTTATTTTATTTTATCAAAAAATGGGGCGCGACAACATTATGATAACAACCAGTAGAAAGTAGACCCTAAGGAGGGTCCTTATACAAACCACCAAAACAAAAACAACCATCTTAATTGTCCAACTATTACAAGCAAACCTAACTATACTAGTGAATGTGCCAAGGAGTTCCCCGTGTCGTCCCCTGCTAAGGAAAACAAAGGAAACGGGGTAAGCAATGTACTTAGTAAGTAAACAGGGGTAAAATCATAAATTGAACATTTAGATAAATAACTATTTCACAAAATGTCAAGTCAAGTGCAAAAGTAACAATACAAATGAAGGATACAGGTTGACTCCAAAGCCAAGTCGTTTGCCATGCGTGACCTCCTGCCGACACTCCGTCGACCACAAATAAGGTTCGTAGAACTCCACTTGTACTCCCACCTAACACCTTATCACCCTCACTAGCCAGTCACCTCACAAACTTGCTCGAGCGAACGAAACAAAATTTAACTTGCTTCGCAAGCTCGGTTCACAAACTTGGTTCACAACTTGAACCTAAAATGATGTGAAACCCCGATCTAGACAACCAAAACACCATGGCTTAGGCAGCGGAAATTTGACCCAACTA
Source organism: Coffea eugenioides (assembly GCF_003713205.1). NCBI lineage: Eukaryota > Viridiplantae > Streptophyta > Magnoliopsida > Gentianales > Rubiaceae > Coffea > Coffea eugenioides. The sequence continues at coordinate 13,457 of NW_020864072.1, forward strand.
ATCCCTAGAAGTCACGAACAATTTTGATATTATCTCAACCCGTAACTACTCGAATTAACAAACCAAATTGAAGGTAGTAGAACGCCATAATCAAGGAGATACTCGATTGATAAGTTCGGGTGAATAACTTGAGAAGATTCTCAAGTATTCAAAGGAAGCTCTCTTGCCAAAGAGAAAGTGAAAACTCACTAATCGTATTTAATAGCCAAAAACTGATCCCAAAACAAAGAGGAAGTGGGGCTATTTATAGCCCTTACAAGCATAAACCCTAATCCAAAAATTGACCAAACTACCCTACATACTTAAGGAAGATTTTGGGCCTCACTTACTAACAAATGGGCCGCAATTAAACTAGCTTAATTACCTAGACTTTCTAAAGCGAGAAATAACCAAAATCAACGAGGAAATCAAATAATCCTACTAAACTCAAGTATTCGTGCAATCAACTGGTCTTCACTTGAATCTTCCAATTCCCCGTGTGCTTGAATGGGCCTTGGTCTTTATATTCTCATCATAAAAACTTGGTGACCTCAGACTATGTTGGACTGGTTTCGACCAAGCCCCGGCTGGTTCGAATAGTCCATCTAGGTCGGAAGATCGACCCCAACTCACAAACGTCTCCCCGAGCTACAAGCTCAAGGGGTTCAACTCCAAAATAATTCATTTAAACATGTCATGTATAAATATGCATGTAATTTAGGGTTTAGATCGAGTGCGATGAAGTACACCCTCGCTTAGGTACCCTTTCATTCACCTTAGACACATAAGCAAGTCATATATACAAAACGACCCGAATACTTACTCAAAGAACCAAAATAGCAAAAGTACGAAAATTGCGTCGCGAAGGATAGCGAGTAGTAGGCCCCACCGGCTCCGCCTAACTCACCACCGTCTGAAATAGATGATTGCATCACATTATATCACAAACGGCTACTAATATGCCTAAAACAAGCAAAACGGCAAAATTGGCACATGCAAGTGCGGAAACGGCAAACGAAAACGTAAATGGCCGGCAACGGAAACGGCAGATTTGGTACCTAGAACTGTTTTGATCAAATTTCAGGCTATGGTTATCAGATCGAAGTGCATGAGGTACCGTTACGAAGCTAAGAAGAAGGGCTACAACTTTCATAAAGGCACCTCAAGCCAGATCTCAATGGAACTAGGACAAAAATGTGCAAAACTGTTCCAGCCATTTCATTTCGGGTTACCAAACAGGCCCTGTTTGAAAGACCATAACTCACGACTCAGAAATCGGAATCAAGAAATTCCAGAGGCGTTAGAAATATCATTAATAAGGCTATAACTTTTGTGTTTTGATAAAAAGCTGAATCAGTATGGAGCATAGGGAAAAAGAGGTTCAAAGTTCCTGTCAGAACTGTCCAAATCCGAAGGCAGTTCTGACAATCGATCTTGTTTTGGTCATAACTGAAGCTACGGAACTCGGATTCGGATGCACTTTATACCGTTTTGAAACTAAGACCAATATATACATTTCTTATGAAGATATCAACACCCAGTTCGCACGTTATCAAGACGGACAAAGCATGGTCAGAAGCAAAATTCAAAAACGTAACACAATCCAGTGTTCAAAACAGGAGTGAGTGTTTCGGCTATAACTCGGGCTACACTGATCCGTTTGACCTGAAATTTTGTAGGAACCTTAAGGACTTAAGAAGCTACAACTTTCTTGTTTTGAGAAACTTCTGAATCAGCACGTAACATAAATAAAAACAGAACCCAAGTTCGGATTTGTGGACTGCCCTGTTTCCAGGTTTGCCGGTTTCGAACGTCACAAACGCATGGTCCGTTTCTATGGTTCTCGTACAAACTTCCTTGCCAAACTCATACCAAATAAATACACATAAACCACCTCCTATTTGCCCTAAAATAAAACCGAAATTCCTTTCCCAATATCATCCCAAGACTTACCCAATACTAACCATAATCTAGGTGCTAATCCTACTAACTTTACTGGTTTCTCCACCTAATCAATTAAACTCTAATCACTTAAGCCTTAACCCAACCAAACTAACTTTCCTTTGACTTAGGGTTTCATGACCAATCTGGAATTTTCTACTTACCAACCATACAAATGAAATCAAGACATCAAAGATGCCATTAGCAAGCCAAAATTCAACCAAACCAACTCTATGAATCATGAATCAAGAAACCCTACCTTTTCCTCCTAGCCTTTACCAAAATCAGCAATATAACAATCAAAATAAACCATAAAACTACTCCATAATCATCATACAACCCATAAAAATGCATAATCACAACAAAAGCATCACTTCCATAGCTTCAAGATTAAAGCCCCAAAATTTAACTTTCAAAAGAGATAACTTACCTTCAAGTTGCAAGTTTCTTAGGTTAATCTTCCAAAATCCAAGCTCCAAGTTGTTCCTCCAAGGTCCAAACTCAAGATTAATGGAAAACAAGATGCAAGAAACAAAAGTTTTCTCTCCCTTAGCTTCTCTCCCTCTCGGCTCTTTCTCTCTTTCTTTCTCTTTGGCTTTGTTTTGTTTTTTGCCTTATGATTATCTTACAAATCCTATGGTATAATATAGTCAAAGCTTATGGAAGATATTTATCACTTCCACCAATCAAATAAAAGCTTGGTTATTGCCTCCTAGCCCTTACAACCTTTACTTTCTCTTTCTTACTCCTTTGCCCTCAAACATTGAAAATCTTTCAATTTACTCCATAAATGATAACTTAATCTAGTCTAAAACACTTGATCACACTTAATCACTTCACCAATCACACTCCTATCTTAACCACCTATACTTAATTATACTTTATCCATAATAAAAACAATTAAACAACAACCTTTATAACATTGGCAAAATTAGGGTTTTAACCCAACTTGCTAATCTATTGGAACCCAACTTAAGCTTTCTAATCTATTGGAACACTAGAGGGTTTACTAGTCTGAGGTTGTCTACCTTTTGAACTTACTTAACCAATATAAAATGGATCAAATCCTATACTTACCCGCACAAAAACATACACACTAGCATAACTAACTTTAACCACCACTCGAACTTATGATTAATACAACAACTAGGGTTTCAATCCTAACCCCAACTCAGAATTTTCTAATTGACCCTAAAACCCCAAATTTTACCGCACAAATAATGAATATCACCTAATATCAAACTTAAGAACTGACCGGGGTCTCACAACCTCCCCCACTTAGAATAATTTCGTCCTCGAAATTAATGCCTTTATTCGTGAACCTTAATTGCAGGGTTTACAAGAATAAGTGTCGTCAGAGTCTGTTAAACACTTGCGGTGCGCCGATAAGAAAGGGCGTACCTTCGATGCCCGCCGAAGGGTCAATCACCTCTTGTTGACCCATTGCATATACTCTTGCTGGTCCTTTGGGTCGATTTTCCCCTGCATTTGATGGCTTAGCTGTGGTCCCTTCAGTCGATGGCTTAGGTCTCTCTTTTTGCATCTTAGGGCATTGGACAATCAGATGTTCTGTACTACCACATTTATAGCATTTTCGGATCGAACTGTTCTTCCAACTGTTTTCGTCAGTGTGATTGGCCCCGCAGAAACCACAGGTTGGCCTAGTTCCTGCAGTCAATACTACACGCTGAACACCCTTCTGGGGCCCTTGCCCTACTCGATCTCTCCCAAAATTACCCTGGTTTAGGGTTCCTGCGGGTCGGGGACCATCTGTTCCTCGACCCCTCTTAAAAGGTGGCTCACTTCTTGAACTCTGTCCGGTCGTAAAATTGCTCGAATCGGGTTGTCTCCTTTTTCGATCATGAAAGGCTTTTACCTGTCCCCTAGCTGTCTCAATCCGCTGTGCTTTTTCTAGCGCCCGGCTAAACGTGTCCAACTGAGCAGCTGCTAGTGCCTCCTGGATCTCCACATTCAAGCCTTGGATAAAGCGGCGAATTCACTTTTGCTCCGTTAGCACCAATTCTGGAGCGAAGCGAGAGAGTTTTGTAAACTGGGTTTCATATTCCGCCACACTGGATGCCCCTTGGCGCCGGCGGATAAAATCATCCTCACGTCTCTCTTGTACAATGGGAGGTAAATATTTTTCATTAAATTCTCGTGTAAAATTAACCCATGTCCAGGGGGTCTGTTCCCGCTCCCACTTGGCTCTAATCACATTCCACCAGGCTCGAGCAGCCCCCTCAAACTGAAAAATAGCAAAAGATATCTGTCGTTCCTCCGAATACCCAAGTGCGGCAAATATATCCATCATACGGTCCATCCAACCCTCTGCTAGGTCAGGATTAGGTCCACCTATAAACTTGGGAGGTGCAAATTTTTGGAACCGTTCTAAAGCACGGTCCTCTCCCACATGACTGTCTGGATTATGTCCAGGGTTTCCTATAGTATTCCCATGGCCCTGACCCTGTTGGTCAACCATACGTTCTAACAGGTCAGCCATTCGTTGGATGGCTGTAGCCACTTGATCTGGCTCATGTTCATTTCCCCTTTCCGGGCTTCGTCCTCGCCCTCTACCTCTACCTCGAGTACCGGGGTCCATTTAGGTGCAAAAGTCTATAAATCCCAATAAAATGTACACTTAGTATTCAAAATGTGAACAAAATAGAGGATACCAAATGAAAATGCAAATATATAAGAGTCGCACAAAAAATGAACCCAGAAAGATTGTTTTCAACCATATACATATATGTACACAAAAGGTTATGTACAAAAGTGTTCCCAAAAGTCATACCAAAAGAGATACAAATCACCCGACCTCCAGTCGGTACAAAACCCAGTATACACATGAGCACCCAGCTCCAAAATGTAGTCAGTCAACCAAATAACAATAGAAACCAGCCATGTCGGTTTTAACAAAAGTAATCCGCCAGATAGTCAAAAGAAAGTACAAAGGCGACCCTAAACGCCTCCCCTAGGAGCCCAATCCCCAAAGAAACCTAGACTATCCACCTCGTCCATCAGCTTTGGGCCGGTAGCTCGTGGTGGTGCCTCCGCAGCCACATCTAATAGAACGTCACAGTCTAGCATGATACCCCGAGCCCTCTCCCTCAGCTGTCCCTTCAAAGCGAAGAGGTGCGGGTGTGTGTCATGAAGCTGTCGATGAAGAGCATCCGTCCTCTCCACCTCAACTCGGAGGCTCTGCTCCAAATCCCTAATACGCCTAGCCTGTCCGTGGCTAACCTCTCTAGCCTCCTCCAGCTGTCTAACCAAGCGATCGGCCGCCTTCCCAAGGTAACGTCGCTCGTCATCCACCTCAAGGACGACCTCGTCGAGATAGCGATACGTATGGCGACACTCATAAGATCGGTGCGGCATCCGACGAAATGGTGAATACGAAATGTAGGGCTCCCCAGGCCTCCTCTGATATCAGATCTCCCGCCTACGAAATATCCGGTTCACCGGGCCCCCCGCACTCGGAGGTCTCGGTCCCGGTCCAGATCCTACGCCGCTGGGTCCCGCACCACTAGAACTGCCCGGATCCATACCTACAAACATTAATTTGTTAGTTCACCGGCATTTCAGCTTAAGATATATCATTCGTCCTAAAATAATCACATATGCCTAATGCCTATCACGTATGTCCTAATTGCCCAAGTTCTCTAACTTAGGCGCTCTGAGACCACCTGTGACGTCCCCGCTTCTCCCATGGGCGAACCCTAGGGTATCGGCGGGATGGCTGCCTAGCTCGCGCCAGGACTCGAAATTTCAAAACAATAAAAACTAGATAAACCAAAAGCATACTATTCACAATATAGCCAACTCCAAAAGAGTTCTATTTACATCCCCAAAAGCAGCTAGTCATACCACTATATTACATTATGATAACAACCAGCAGAAAGTAGACCCTAAGGAGGGTCCTTATACAAACCACCAAAACAAAAACAACCATCTTAATTGTCCAACTATTACAAGCAAACCTAACTATACTAGTGAATGTGCCAAGGAGTTCACCGTGTCGTCCCCTGCTAAGGAAAACAAAGGAAACGGGGTAAGCTATGTGCGTAGTAAGTAAACAGGGGTAAAATCATAAATTGCACATTTAGATAAACAACTATTTCACAAAATGTCAAGTCAAGTGCAAAAGTAACAATACAAATGACAGTGAACACTCCGTCGACCACAAATAAGGTCCGTAGAACTCCACTTGTACTCTCACCTAACACCTTATCACCCTCACTAGCCAGTCACCTCACAAACTTGCTCGAGTGAACGAAACGAAATTTAACTTGCTTCGCAAGCTCGGTTCACACAAACTTGGTTCACAACTTGAACCTACAAACTTGGTTCACAACTTGAACCTACAAACTCGGTGACCTCAGACTATGTTGGACTGGTTTCGACCAAGCCCCGGCTGGTTCGAATAGTCCATCTAGGTCGGAAGATCGACCCCAACTCACAAACGTCTCCCCGAGCTACAAGCTCAAGGGGTTCAACTCCAAAATAATTCATTTAAACATGTCATGTATAAATATGCATGTAATTTAGGGTTTAGATCGAGTGCGATGAAGTACACCCTCGCTTAGGTACCCTTTCATTCACCTTAGACACATAAGCAAGTCATATATACAAAACGACCCGAATACTTACTCAAAGAACCAAAATAGCAAAAGTACGAAAATTGCGTCGCGAAGGATAGCGAGTAGTAGGCCCCACCGGCTCCGCCTAACTCACCACCGTCTGAAATAGATGATTGCATCACATTATATCACAAACGGCTACTAATATGCCTAAAACAAGCAAAACGGCAAAATTGGCACATGCAAGTGCGGAAACGGCAAACGAAAACGTAAATGGCCGGCAACGGAAACGGCAGATTTGGTACCTAGAACTGTTTTGATCAAATTTCAGGCTATGGTTATCAGATCGAAGTGCATGAGGTACCGTTACGAAGCTAAGAAGAAGGGCTACAACTTTCATAAAGGCACCTCAAGCCAGATCTCAATGGAACTAGGACAAAAATGTGCAAAACTGTTCCAGCCATTTCATTTCGGGTTACCAAACAGGCCCTGTTTGAAAGACCATAACTCACGACTCAGAAATCGGAATCAAGAAATTCCAGAGGCGTTAGAAATATCATTAATAAGGCTATAACTTTTGTGTTTTGATAAAAAGCTGAATCAGTATGGAGCATAGGGAAAAAGAGGTTCAAAGTTCCTGTCAGAACTGTCCAAATCCGAAGGCAGTTCTGACAATCGATCTTGTTTTGGTCATAACTGAAGCTACGGAACTCGGATTCGGATGCACTTTATACCGTTTTGAAACTAAGACCAATATATACATTTCTTATGAAGATATCAACACCCAGTTCGCACGTTATCAAGACGGACAAAGCATGGTCAGAAGCAAAATTCAAAAACGTAACACAATCCAGTGTTCAAAACAGGAGTGAGTGTTTCGGCTATAACTCGGGCTACACTGATCCGTTTGACCTGAAATTTTGTAGGAACCTTAAGGACTTAAGAAGCTACAACTTTCTTGTTTTGAGAAACTTCTGAATCAGCACGTAACATAAATAAAAACAGAACCCAAGTTCGGATTTGTGGACTGCCCTGTTTCCAGGTTTGCCGGTTTCGAACGTCACAAACGCATGGTCCGTTTCTATGGTTCTCGTACAAACTTCCTTGCCAAACTCATACCAAATAAATACACATAAACCACCTCCTATTTGCCCTAAAATAAAACCGAAATTCCTTTCCCAATATCATCCCAAGACTTACCCAATACTAACCATAATCTAGGTGCTAATCCTACTAACTTTACTGGTTTCTCCACCTAATCAATTAAACTCTAATCACTTAAGCCTTAACCCAACCAAACTAACTTTCCTTTGACTTAGGGTTTCATGACCAATCTGGAATTTTCTACTTACCAACCATACAAATGAAATCAAGACATCAAAGATGCCATTAGCAAGCCAAAATTCAACCAAACCAACTCTATGAATCATGAATCAAGAAACCCTACCTTTTCCTCCTAGCCTTTACCAAAATCAGCAATATAACAATCAAAATAAACCATAAAACTACTCCATAATCATCATACAACCCATAAAAATGCATAATCACAACAAAAGCATCACTTCCATAGCTTCAAGATTAAAGCCCCAAAATTTAACTTTCAAAAGAGATAACTTACCTTCAAGTTGCAAGTTTCTTAGGTTAATCTTCCAAAATCCAAGCTCCAAGTTGTTCCTCCAAGGTCCAAACTCAAGATTAATGGAAAACAAGATGCAAGAAACAAAAGTTTTCTCTCCCTTAGCTTCTCTCCCTCTCGGCTCTTTCTCTCTTTCTTTCTCTTTGGCTTTGTTTTGTTTTTTGCCTTATGATTATCTTACAAATCCTATGGTATAATATAGTCAAAGCTTATGGAAGATATTTATCACTTCCACCAATCAAATAAAAGCTTGGTTATTGCCTCCTAGCCCTTACAACCTTTACTTTCTCTTTCTTACTCCTTTGCCCTCAAACATTGAAAATCTTTCAATTTACTCCATAAATGATAACTTAATCTAGTCTAAAACACTTGATCACACTTAATCACTTCACCAATCACACTCCTATCTTAACCACCTATACTTAATTATACTTTATCCATAATAAAAACAATTAAACAACAACCTTTATAACATTGGCAAAATTAGGGTTTTAACCCAACTTGCTAATCTATTGGAACCCAACTTAAGCTTTCTAATCTATTGGAACACTAGAGGGTTTACTAGTCTGAGGTTGTCTACCTTTTGAACTTACTTAACCAATATAAAATGGATCAAATCCTATACTTACCCGCACAAAAACATACACACTAGCATAACTAACTTTAACCACCACTCGAACTTATGATTAATACAACAACTAGGGTTTCAATCCTAACCCCAACTCAGAATTTTCTAATTGACCCTAAAACCCCAAATTTTACCGCACAAATAATGAATATCACCTAATATCAAACTTAAGAACTGACCGGGGTCTCACAACCTCCCCCACTTAGAATAATTTCGTCCTCGAAATTAATGCCTTTATTCGTGAACCTTAATTGCAGGGTTTACAAGAATAAGTGTCGTCAGAGTCTGTTAAACACTTGCGGTGCGCCGATAAGAAAGGGCGTACCTTCGATGCCCGCCGAAGGGTCAATCACCTCTTGTTGACCCATTGCATATACTCTTGCTGGTCCTTTGGGTCGATTTTCCCCTGCATTTGATGGCTTAGCTGTGGTCCCTTCAGTCGATGGCTTAGGTCTCTCTTTTTGCATCTTAGGGCATTGGACAATCAGATGTTCTGTACTACCACATTTATAGCATTTTCGGATCGAACTGTTCTTCCAACTGTTTTCGTCAGTGTGATTGGCCCCGCAGAAACCACAGGTTGGCCTAGTTCCTGCAGTCAATACTACACGCTGAACACCCTTCTGGGGCCCTTGCCCTACTCGATCTCTCCCAAAATTACCCTGGTTTAGGGTTCCTGCGGGTCGGGGACCATCTGTTCCTCGACCCCTCTTAAAAGGTGGCTCACTTCTTGAACTCTGTCCGGTCGTAAAATTGCTCGAATCGGGTTGTCTCCTTTTTCGATCATGAAAGGCTTTTACCTGTCCCCTAGCTGTCTCAATCCGCTGTGCTTTTTCTAGCGCCCGGCTAAACGTGTCCAACTGAGCAGCTGCTAGTGCCTCCTGGATCTCCACATTCAAGCCTTGGATAAAGCGGCGAATTCACTTTTGCTCCGTTAGCACCAATTCTGGAGCGAAGCGAGAGAGTTTTGTAAACTGGGTTTCATATTCCGCCACACTGGATGCCCCTTGGCGCCGGCGGATAAAATCATCCTCACGTCTCTCTTGTACAATGGGAGGTAAATATTTTTCATTAAATTCTCGTGTAAAATTAACCCATGTCCAGGGGGTCTGTTCCCGCTCCCACTTGGCTCTAATCACATTCCACCAGGCTCGAGCAGCCCCCTCAAACTGAAAAATAGCAAAAGATATCTGTCGTTCCTCCGAATACCCAAGTGCGGCAAATATATCCATCATACGGTCCATCCAACCCTCTGCTAGGTCAGGATTAGGTCCACCTATAAACTTGGGAGGTGCAAATTTTTGGAACCGTTCTAAAGCACGGTCCTCTCCCACATGACTGTCTGGATTATGTCCAGGGTTTCCTATAGTATTCCCATGGCCCTGACCCTGTTGGTCAACCATACGTTCTAACAGGTCAGCCATTCGTTGGATGGCTGTAGCCACTTGATCTGGCTCATGTTCATTTCCCCTTTCCGGGCTTCGTCCTCGCCCTCTACCTCTACCTCGAGTACCGGGGTCCATTTAGGTGCAAAAGTCTATAAATCCCAATAAAATGTACACTTAGTATTCAAAATGTGAACAAAATAGAGGATACCAAATGAAAATGCAAATATATAAGAGTCGCACAAAAAATGAACCCAGAAAGATTGTTTTCAACCATATACATATATGTACACAAAAGGTTATGTACAAAAGTGTTCCCAAAAGTCATACCAAAAGAGATACAAATCACCCGACCTCCAGTCGGTACAAAACCCAGTATACACATGAGCACCCAGCTCCAAAATGTAGTCAGTCAACCAAATAACAATAGAAACCAGCCATGTCGGTTTTAACAAAAGTAATCCGCCAGATAGTCAAAAGAAAGTACAAAGGCGACCCTAAACGCCTCCCCTAGGAGCCCAATCCCCAAAGAAACCTAGACTATCCACCTCGTCCATCAGCTTTGGGCCGGTAGCTCGTGGTGGTGCCTCCGCAGCCACATCTAATAGAACGTCACAGTCTAGCATGATACCCCGAGCCCTCTCCCTCAGCTGTCCCTTCAAAGCGAAGAGGTGCGGGTGTGTGTCATGAAGCTGTCGATGAAGAGCATCCGTCCTCTCCACCTCAACTCGGAGGCTCTGCTCCAAATCCCTAATACGCCTAGCCTGTCCGTGGCTAACCTCTCTAGCCTCCTCCAGCTGTCTAACCAAGCGATCGGCCGCCTTCCCAAGGTAACGTCGCTCGTCATCCACCTCAAGGACGACCTCGTCGAGATAGCGATACGTATGGCGACACTCATAAGATCGGTGCGGCATCCGACGAAATGGTGAATACGAAATGTAGGGCTCCCCAGGCCTCCTCTGATATCAGATCTCCCGCCTACGAAATATCCGGTTCACCGGGCCCCCCGCACTCGGAGGTCTCGGTCCCGGTCCAGATCCTACGCCGCTGGGTCCCGCACCACTAGAACTGCCCGGATCCATACCTACAAACATTAATTTGTTAGTTCACCGGCATTTCAGCTTAAGATATATCATTCGTCCTAAAATAATCACATATGCCTAATGCCTATCACGTATGTCCTAATTGCCCAAGTTCTCTAACTTAGGCGCTCTGAGACCACCTGTGACGTCCCCGCTTCTCCCATGGGCGAACCCTAGGGTATCGGCGGGATGGCTGCCTAGCTCGCGCCAGGACTCGAAATTTCAAAACAATAAAAACTAGATAAACCAAAAGCATACTATTCACAATATAGCCAACTCCAAAAGAGTTCTATTTACATCCCCAAAAGCAGCTAGTCAAACCACTATATTACATTATGATAACAACCAGCAGAAAGTAGACCCTAAGGAGGGTCCTTATACAAACCACCAAAACAAAAACAACCATCTTAATTGTCCAACTATTACAAGCAAACCTAACTATACTAGTGAATGTGCCAAGGAGTTCACCGTGTCGTCCCCTGCTAAGGAAAACAAAGGAAACGGGGTAAGTTATGTGCTTAGTAAGTAAACAGGGATAAAATCATAAATTGCACATTTAGATAAACAACTATTTCACAAAATGTCAAGTCAAGTGCAAAAGTAACAATACAAATGAAATCAAGACATCAAAGATGCCATTAACAAGCCAAAATCCAACCAAGCCAACTCTATGAATCATGAATCAAGAAACCCTACCTTTTCCTCCTACCCTTTACCAAAATCAGCAATATAACAATCAAAATAAACCATAAAAATACTCCATAATCATCATACAACCCATAAAAATGCATAATCACAACAAAAGCATCACTTCCATAACTTCAAGATTAAAGCCCCAAAATTTAACTTTCAAAAGAGATAACTTGCCTTCAAGTTGCAAGTTTCTTAGGTTGATCTTCCAAAATCCAAACTCCAAGTTGTTCCTCCAAGGTCCAAACTCAAGATTAATGGAAAACAAGATGCAAGAAACAAAAGTTTTTCTCTCCCTTAGCTTCTCTCCCTCTCGGTCTTTCTCTCTTTCTTTCTCTTTGGCTTTGTTTTGTTTTTTGCCTTATGATTATCTTACAAATCCTATGGTATAATACTTAAGCTTTCTAATCTATTGGAACACTAGAGGGTTTACTAGTCTGAGGTTGTCTACCTTTTGAACTTACTTAACCAATATAAAATGGATCAAATCCTATACTTACCCGCACAAAAACATACACACTAGCATAACTAACTTTAACCACCACTCGAACTTATGATTAATACAACAACTAGGGTTTCAATCCTAACCCCAACTCAGGGTTTTCTAATTAACCCTAAAACCCCAAATTTTACCGCACAAATAATGAATATCACCTAATATCAAACTTAAGAACTGAACGGGGTCTCACAAACTTGGATGCACTGAAAAATGGGTTGAGGTATCTTCATGGAAATTGTAACCTTTTGTCTAAGGTTCGAGAGACCATCTAGTACATTTTGATCCGATAACCACAACTCCAGTTATGGGCAAAATCGTGTAACCCGTTTTGTACCATTTTCATTTTTACGGACGCGCACGTGTATTTCTCAACCGTTTTTGCCGTTTTGGACCGTTTAGGTCTACTTTTGGTATTTTGTTACCATTCCGGCCGTTTTGGCCAATTTCGACATTCTTTTGGCCTTAACGTCATTTTTGACCGTTTTCGACCGTATTCGATCGTTTAAGTTATAAATTGCTATTGTGTGGCTGTTTCACTTATGTGTGTATATAATCTGTCAATACAGATTGTGAGGCTTTTAACGGTGACGGTCAAATTCAGTGAATTGTATCATTTTTCGTGCCAAGCTTTATCAAGTGAGGAATTGGGTTGTTCTTGATGTGAAATTGTTAAAGTGCTTTGTATATGTTAAATGGGTACTTAGGCGAGGGTGTACTTTATCTCACTCGACCTAAACCCATCCTTTGTTTTGATTTCATATTTGAGAATACATGCCTTATGTTGAGTAACACCCTTTTGTTGTGTGCTGATGGGGGTGATTACATGACTTGAGTATCACCCTTTTGCTGTGTGCTGATGGGGGTGATTACATGACTTGAATTAAACCCCATTTGCTGTGTGCTATTTTGGGTAAGTACTTTGTTGTGTACTTTGTTGAGAGATACCATCTATTGAGAGATCGAATATCTCAGGGCTTGGTTCCAGCCCGGTTCCAAGGGTTAGACGAACTATTCGAGCCAGTTGGGGCTTGGTCGAAGATAGTTCCATGCTAAACTTGGGATTTAGTTCCTTGTTAAAGCTTTGACGAAAGCTAAGTTATTTTGTTTCGCTCGAGCTGCTGTGTGCTGTTGACTGGCCAGCGGGGGTTGATAAGGTGAACGGGGAAAGTTAAGTGGAGTCTACGGTCTATAAGTACTTTGGTTGACGGAGTGTCAACAGGCGTTCAAGCTCGGAGAATTGAACTGGCTTTGGAGCCACCTGTATCCTACCATTGTGTTGTTACCTTTTTGTTATTGATGTGAAATAACCTGATTACTTGTTATTTGGATGTGAGTTTACATTTATACCCCTGATTATTCACTAAGCATATAGCTTACCCAATTCCATTTGTTTTCCTTAGCAGGGGGCCGACGCGGGGATCGCTCGGGAAGGTGTTTTGTCTTTTGATTAGAGAATAGTTGAATTTATCCTTGTTATAAGTTGACTAGTAAGATGTATATAGTTATCGTGGTGGTTGTAGTTATTAGCTTTTCTAGGGTTTACTTTCTGATACTCGTGGTATGTATGATTTGATGTACTAGTTTATGCAACCTTTGAAGCTATAATAGAGTACATAGAACTTACTTTTGGCGTGAACTTTATTTTCTAGTTTTACAGTATTGAGTCCTGGCGTGAGCTGGGCAGGCGACCCGCCGAATCCTGGGATACGCCCCAGGGGGAGGTGGGGCCGTCACAGCCCTCCTGAATCAGACTCTGTACAACATCCATTATCTCATCGATTAACATAGTGGTGTCTGCGAAGATCCCAGAAGCCTGATCTCGGACCTCCTCACCTATCCTAGTCAGACAAGCTCTAACCCTCTGTAGCTCATCGCGAGCGGCCTCAGCCCTAGCCATCTCGTCCACTACCGTCCCTTCTAACTCTGCAATCCGATCACCCTGAGCATTCACCATATGGCTCAGCTCCTCGACCTCCTGGAGTAAAGCTCTGTTGGTATTCACCAACTGACGACGCTCATCGTCAAGGGACAGTACTAGGTCATTGGGGTACGCGTATGTCGCCCTTCAGAGACATCGAGGAAACCTAGTAGAAGGCGAGTAACGCACACGAGCACCTCCACCAAGAGCTCGATAGTAAATAGGCCTAAGAGGCTCCACGTAGCCATTAGCTTGACTATTACCATTAGCAGTGTGTCCCCCATTACCATTCTCCATCCCTGCAAAACAACCACAATTTTTAGGTTAGAAACTTAAAGTCACGAATTCGCTCAAATATCACTTAAAATCTAACTAAGTTATCTCATTCCTATTCTCGAGGGTAAAGTCTCCAATATATCTCTCAAATAGATCTCTAACCTAGTGCTCTGATACCAACTGTGACGCCCCCACTTCGTCCTAAGACGAACCCAAGGGTATCGGCAGGACGCTTGCCTAGCTCTCGCTAGGACTCACTTCGAAACGAATTTAAACTTATGGATAACATTCAACAATAAGAGTCGAAGCTACAAAAAAAAAGGTCGCTTCCTTAAGTATTCAATTCTTACATTTCAAGATACCAAGTACATCACTTTTTCCAAAATATACAACTTTCAAAAGTCATCTAATCAATCACATTAAAAACCCTAATCAAAAGTACATCAAGTCGGCTTCTCTATAACTCCTTCCATTCCGACTCCTGTTAAGGAAAACAAATCTAATGGAATGAGCTAATGCTCAGTGAGGCCAAGAAAACATGCAAAACACATAGTTCAAATAACAATAGCACTTATACGAGAATGAAAGCTATAACATTCAAGTAGTTCACAATTAACAATAAAACACACTTGATAAGGATACAGGAGCTCTCAGGAGCTATATTCCACTTGCTCTGCCAATGCTTGATCCAATACCTCCACGAGCTGACAGTCCGTCAACCGAGTAGTTTATAGGTCCGTGAAACCCCACTTACTTTGTACTCCCGATCACCGTTACGCCCCCTGCTCCGGGCCCGCACTTCTTTTTATATAAGGCGACACTACTCGAGTATGCCAAGCGAGATCTCTCAAATAGATCAAGCTTATAAAATTTTTCTCATAGCTCACCAAGCTTCACGACCAAACCCATGCCGGCTTGAATCGCAAGGTCGACCGATGAGTTTCGGCGTCCCCCACTATTATAAATTTAAGTCGAGGAGATTCACTCCAATCGACATTGATTCAACAATAGTATAATTCACTATTGCAACACTTCACTTTATTCACTTAGCAAACTCACTTTATACAATTCAAATATGATTCACTTAAAAGAGAACGAGTGCGATAAAGTACACACTCGACTCGACACTTTCAAAATACTCAATCAATGAGAGCAATTAAGCATGTAGCAACACTCCAAACACTTGACACTCACCAAGTCACAAAGTGAGTAATTGAGCAAGTAAGCTTTTAGGCGTCCGCTTCGAGATTCTCTTGAAGATCCCTTTGAGTGCCTGAGCAAATAACGAGTAACTTTTACTCACAACCATGTATTAATCAAGAAAGAATGTACACGGGTTTAGAATAAGTCAATGTCTTAAAAGAGAATGTTAATCTCTCGAAAATCGAGGTTCAAAAGTGAGGGGTTAAAGTCCCATGAGAGACTTGCCTCTTCCATGAAATCGAGTTTAAAATGGTTCATCGATATCAAAAGAAAGTAGCAAGTTCTTAAAAACTCATTCTCTAAGAAATCGAGAAATTTCAGCTTTGCGCAACAATCTTTGAAAAATCAAATCTTGAGTTTGACATGTCCAAAAATGGAAAACTCTGCACCGTTGGAAACTAGTTTCGGAGTACTAAAAGTTCCTAGAAGACACTTTTCCAAGATTCTAAACAGAAAGCATTCATTTTTCAACTCAAAGTTTCAGTTCCAATAGGACAGGTTTGAACCAGTCTTGGTTTTGCAGTCATCTTTGGAAATTTGGCGTAATTCACAGAAAGTGGATCATGCTCTGAAATTTGTAATGTAATAAGAGTTCCAAACAAGGTTTCAAACACAACAAGCAGAACTAAATTCAGAGTTTTGGACATCGAGATATAGCAGCTTAAAGTTGACTGAAATTTGAACACTGGTCAGAAAATTTCCAGATTTGAAAAGCCATTTTGTAGCATCGTTTGGATATCGAAAGGTTATTGAAATAATGACAAATTTGGTACAAGATGCAGCTTCATTCCTCTCGGACAGAAAGTCACAACAGGGCAGTCAACTTTGCCGAATCACTACGGTTGATTCAAAATGAACTAGCAGGTGACTTTTTGTAACAGCCCCACTTTCCCCTAAGGCGAACCAAAGGGGTGAGCGGACTGCCTGCCCAGCTCTCGCCAGGACTCACGATCCGTTTACGTCAATCTAATACGTTCCGGAACTTACCAACGAGCGTAAACGAGTCAAAATGGTAAAATAACCCAAAATTTAAAAAAAAATGAAATCCGAAGTCGGCCATGAATAGTGACCGACCCGTCAGAACCGAAATAGCCAACAAACCTTCACATCTGAACTTTAGCGTTTACAAATCAAAATGACATACAAAAGTTTTCAAAGTTAATATATAACACGGTTTGCCAAATCAAAAGAGAAAACGCCCCAAAAGTACACTTAGGGTTTTAATACATGAGCTATACAAAAGATATGTTTCAACTAGCTCAATTTGGCAGTCATTTGTCAAATCCAGACCAAAAGGTTTATTTTCCTGTAAGGAACGGAAAGGGGTGAGCTTGCGCTCAATGAGGTACCAAACAGATAGCATTAAAATCATGGCATTTCACATTTAACAAATCAGATACACATGTCAGATGTAAAGCAAAGGAACCAATGATTCAAATCAGAAGGATACGGGTGGCTCTCAGGAGCCAAGTTTCCAGCGCAATACTTGATCCAAACCGGTTGACTCTCCGTCAACGTATATAGAAAAATGCGTCCGTAGACCCTCTTATCACCGAATTCCGTCCACCAAACACCCCTTTACCGGGCCCGCTCACCTCAAACGAACAAAAATGGTAATACTCGAGTATACCGGAATCAAGGGTCTCAATACCCAAAATCCCGAACAGACTACCGTGGTTCGTTATCTAATCGTCAGGCCCTTGCCGGCCCGACTCGAATAACTTAGCCACAGGATTGAGCTCATAGGTCATAGAAATCCGAACAGATGCAGACACAGATAACAGATTCAAATTTTGCATAGTAAATTGGCATATGAACAGACTAGAGAACGAGTGTGATAAGGTACACCCTCGTCTCGAACAAATAAACAGATTGCAGAGCAGAAATCAAGTTAAATAGCAATGGAGGGGAGTGGTACACTCACCGGCTCAACTTCAAAAGTTTTTACTTCAGATTGGCCTTAATCGCCAAGAAACCCTAAAATAATCAAAATAAACCAATTGAAGGTTTCATATCCAAAGTCGAGTAAACAGAATGCACAAGTGAGGCTCGACTACACGTCGTACGCCTTGCCCAAAAATACTAATGCAAGGGTGCAAAAAATGATTTTCTTGGAAACAAAAGATAACATGAAGACCTAGGGTCAACAACCCAAAAGCCCTTCATTTCCATCAAAAGGCAAATCCAACTTAAAGAACCAAATGGCCTAGAAAATCGGACAGCATTTCCCCTAAATTTCTTACTTTTCCAGCCATTAAGGCTTCATGATTTCCTCAAATCAGTCCCAACATTGCACACAAAAGTCATCTCATTTACCAAAAGCCATTCACTAGGCTCAAAGCAGTACAAGTACAAAAGTTAGCAAGGAAATGACCGGAATAAGAGTAAGCCTTAAAACAGGCAAACAAGTACAATGAGACTCGATAACGAATCATAAAGCCATGCCAATCACAACCCCAATAGGGTTTCATATACATATATAAGCATAATAGCAAACCAGAAAATCAGAAAATATAACTCATTTGATCAATCAACAAAAACAGGTTTGGCCTCCGTATGCGGTAATGGCACAAAATGCGCTACGCTTATCGGATGAGGGCGTAAGACCCACCATCTCGAAGCTAAAAGATAGGGCTACAACAATGTAGAAGGCCTCTCAGTCCAAATCCTAGCACAACTAGGTCAAATGTGCCAAATACTAAACCAGAATTACCAAAACAGGTTTGCAAAACACACAAAACTGTAATGAACACAACTCAGTCTATACAAGTCCAAATGCCGAAATTCCAAAGGCATAAGCTAGATAAGACATCCAGATACATTTCATCAGAAGACACCAACTTCAAAATCCAAACCAATGCCAGTCAAAATAGACAATTTCTATCGCAGTTCGGACATTCTGTTCACCAAAAACAGCAACAGTAAAAACGGCATAACTCACTCTACACTACTCCAAATGCCCTGAAAGTTTGTAGGAACTTCAAACTCATCAATACCTACAACTTTCATGTTTTGAGAAAAGTCCAATTCGGCCTCTATATATGACCTAAAATTTCAGACAGAATGGTCAACCAAGAACCCTAATTTTCCAGAAATTCTTCCAAATTCAAAATTGATTGCAATTTCCTATCATATGCACCTACTAGAGCTAAAGCCCCTTATTACCAACCATCAAAAACAACCACACCATCAAGATCATATGAAACCAGAAAATTCATCAATAAAATTGAAAACTTCACCAAAACACTTCAAATCAAGAAACAAGTCACATAATCCATCACTTTAGGTCCCATTAAGCACCATATAAGCATCAATAAGTGTAGTAGAATGTTTAATCATCACTTACCTAAGAAATAAGAGAAGAGGAGTTGTAGACCACCCTAGCTCTTCAAGAAAACTTCACCAAACAACCTCTATCACCAACTAGAAAGATTTTTATGGAGTAGAAATGGATGTAAGCAAATGTTTTTGGGTGATTTGCACCAAGTAGTAGCTAGAACTTGAAGAGTTTTTTCTTCCTTCCTTGCACAAGAGGTTCGGCCAACAAGAGGTAAGAAATGGAAATTTTTTTGTGCATTTTTGAGATATTTAACCAATTTTTGGTCAAAAGTCAAAATAGTGAATAGTAACTCTTAAGTCAAAACCCAATGTAGTGGTGACACTTGTCACCTACATTAATGCAATCTTATCTTTCTTTTTCTTCTCACAGCAATCAATCTCACTCTCTACTTATCTCTTAACACCCGATAAATTTTACACAGTATCCGAAACTTAACCTTATTGGCCGAATTTTTCCGAACTTTTCGCACTAGTGGGTCCCACGTCCAATATATATTCTTAATTTTCTAAAAACTCTCCAATACTAGAAAAATTATCTAAAAACTATAATTGCTCATAAAATTTCCCCAAGAAAATATTTCTAGCCAGAAAATGCAGAAAACATGCCATTAAAGGGGAAAACCCTAGGGAAAAATATTAGGGAAATACGGGCTCTCACACTTTTATACCATTGGAAAGCTATGAATGTCTAGTTTTGAATGCCACTAATAGCACTCAATTTTGAATTTTGTACAGAGAGATACGTTCGAACAAAGAGGTACTGTTCGGCTGCCCAGATTACCATTTCCAGATTTCTTTCTTTTTTCGAAAACTCTAGTTTTGAGCAACCAATTGAAACGATTTTTGGTAGACACTTTGTACACACAGTATACAACATATATCACTCAATTTCACAGCCAAACAACTAACAAAAATTCAAAATACAAGCAAGATAACCACAGGACAGTTTTGGCCAGTTCTCATGCACAGCTTGTCCTCGATTTTTCCTACGCTTTCTAACCGTATTCATCTCAAATAACACATAAACAACCACAATCAACTAATTACACCTCAAGTCAGCTACATATAATCCACCTCAAGACCGCAAGCCTAAAGATTAAAGCAAGATAAAATGGGTTTCCTCAAGTCCTCTACCTATTTCTTGCTTAGGGTTGTAAACCCATGCAATCTAAGCTTGATTCTTGACGAAAAATGTAGAGATTGTAAGAGTTGAAGTTTACCTCTTGAACCCTTAAAGAAACCAGAAATTTTCACCACAAAATCTCCAAGAAATTCCACTAGATGTTGTCTTCCTTCAAGTTAAAACTAACCTCCAAGTAGTATGTGAGTTGGGTGAAGATTTGTGAGGGAAATGAAAGCAAAAATGGTGTAAGATGAAGAGAGCTTTCTTCTCTTCTTTTCCTTTGTTGTTCGGCTGACCAAGAGAGGGGAGAGAGAGAAGGGTTTGTGTTGTGAATCTTCCCTTGGAAGATTGGAGGGAAAAATGTGCAAAAAGGTGTCCAAGTTCAACTTTGAATAGTGCGTGAATAGTATCCCGTACTACCACTTTTCTCTCTTGTTTGTTTCACTTGTGCACTAATCCTCAAATGTAATTCCTTTAACACTGTAATTATTCACTCTTAGTAGTCTAATATAAGTTTCTCAAATCTACACTTAGCCGTTTTGTGATGACCCCACCTCTTCCTGGGGCGTACCCCAGGATTTAGCGGACCGCCTGCCCAACTCTCGCCAGGACTCGCTCACTTATTTCGGATAAAATAATTCACAAACTCGAACGTAAATGGAACAATAGTTTTCAAGTTTGGAACATACAAATGCATTCAATTCTGTCTCAAACTTCCATACAATTCCAAATAAATCAAAAGATTTGAGTTATTAATACATACGACCTTAATCGAACGACTAGTGCAAGTACAATTACAAAATTTTAAAAACTAGACTACGCTAGCCTGTACCAATCTCATCCCTCGCTCATATCCCCTGTTAGGAAAACAAATGGCGTGGAATGAGCTAAAAGCCCAGTGAGGTTCCAAATATCAAGTTGACCATTATTTAAAAGTACCAATATCAATGTAGCAAAATAGCGAGCATAACAAGTTCATAAAAATGAGCAATAACACCTCAAGTAGCAAATCTCAAAATGAGCGAGTGTAAAATTCTTTTTCTAAAAGAAACAATAACACTACGAATACCAATCAAAGTATAAGGATACAGATGGCTCTCAGGAGCCAAATTCCCGTTGCTTCACCCGAGCTTGATCAAGTATTAGTTGACACTCCGTCAACTTTCAAGTAAAGTAACCAATCCAGTAGTGCTTCGCTTAATACCAATCTGTCCACCATTCAACCCCCTTATCGGGCCCGAACACCACCTAAACACTGGTGGTAATAATCGAGCATACCGATTAGTCGAGGAGATAACACTCCACTCGACAACACTAGATACCTATGGTTCGTTATCTAATCGACCAAACCCTTACCGGCTCGACTCGATTAACTAGCCAGTGGGGTTTGGGTCCCCAAGAAGTCGATGAGATAACATCTCCAATCGACTGAATCAAGATAAAAGTACAGAGACGGGAATGAGAGGTACCTTCCACTCGGATTGAGTGTGGTACATGCTGCCGCTCAACACTTACAAGTCAAGTACAAGTATATCAAGTCAATTGCAACAATAAACAAGTATATATCACATTCACATTAGGGCAAGTGTGATAAAGTACACCCTTGCCCGACCAAACCAATCCAATATCAAGTATTTAAATCAAGTATCATGTTCAATCATGTACTTGAAAGCACTCACCAAAGATTTAGTGCTTGTCAAAATCATCTCTGGTGTAACTCCTTGATTGGAGTCCAAATCTGTGATACAATATCATTTAAAAGCTTGAAATCAACTAGGGTTCGAAACATAGGAGTCTCGCTTCAAGAAGATCAAGTAAATGAAACTCATTTAGATAGGATTCATGTTACGTATCAAACTCTAGAACATTCATGCTCGCTCTTTTGGTGTTGCTAAAGAAGCAACTAAAACTTTGGAATTCGCATTTGAGTCTAAAAGACGAGGAAAACATATTCCGAGTGGTCACTACTTTCATTTTTCCAATGGTACAAGTTTCAGCCAAATTTCAGCTTATATACCTCTACAAAAGAAGACTCGAATACCATAGATAATCCAAGTTCAATTTTACCTCAAATCTTTGATCAAGTCGCGAGTACACACGCCTAACCCTCGAGTGAAAATTTGGGCGGCATGCCCTTTGTATTTAGCTATTTTCCAGCCATTTATGGCTTCATTGTTTTCCTCAACTCAGCCCAAATTCACACATAAGCAATCTTAACACAATAGCCTTTCAACTAGGCCCAATGTCATCCAAATACAAGGCAATTCTAGCAACACAACTATCAAAATCAAAGCTGGAACTAGTATTAAAGAAGAATAACTAAGTAACAGGTTTGACATCTTCCGGCGTTTTGGTCACAGCTGAAACTACACTTATCGGATTGGGGTACACTTTATGGCATTTTGAAGCTAAGACAGAGAGCTACATTTCTTATGAAGACATCAACACCCAGTTCGTGCATTTTCAAGGTCAAAATGTGAAATCTCAGTGAAAACAGAAAGCTGCCCGCGAAATAGGCTTTTGGCAGTCAGGGGTAGTTTAGTCATTTTACACTCTACAGTACTCCGATTGAGCTGAAAATTTTCAGGTAGCTATTTAACTCCATTTCCTACAACTTTCATGTTTTGAGCAAGACCTGATTGGGCCTTTATCATGGACGAATATACAGTGCAGAAACAGGGCAGATTCTACTACATTTGCTGGAATTTGATGTTTCAATGCTTAACACTAACATTCATGTCTTGAATCACTACCCCAAGTCCCTATCCAAGCTCATCAACATCATATACTAGATAAACAACAATAATCACAACTGAAATTTTCAAACCCTAGCTAAACATTCCACCATATCATTCAAAACTAACTAATTAACCATAGGAAACCAAGAACATAAGCTTATTTCCCAATTTTAACATGATTATGTACAAGAAAAGGAAAGGAAATCATAATACCTTCCAATAATTGCTTGTAAGTGAAAACCACACCCCTTTCTTCCAAAACTTTTACCACACAAAGCTTTCCAACCACCAAAAGCGAAGTTTAATCGGTTTAGTTTGGTTGTTTTTACTCAAACAATGATGGATTCAAGGTGAAAGTTGGAGTTTTCTCTCTTTCTGTTTTTCCCTCCTTAAGCTCGGCCAACATGAAGAAATGGAGAAGAAATGAAGCTAAAAGAATGATAAGAAGATAGGAATTTGTTTGGTCAAAGTTGGATAGATCATCGCCAAGTGTCGCCGCGAGATTAAAGCTCAAATTTTTTCTTTTTTTCCTCTTTTCTTGGTCAATATTTTCGGCCACCTCTAGGATAATTTTAGGGTTGATATTTTTGAAATAAAAGCAAGGATATTAAGGTAATAAAGTGGTGTTCAAGTGGTGCACTCAATCGGTAGCAAACGGTGCACGTCAGTTGGAGTCGTTTTTCCCTAACTCACGTGTACTAGTGTTTTCATTTATGATTCACTCACTTATTATTATCACTTCTAATCATACACTTTTTATTATCTAAAACTCACTCTTAACCACCAAATTTAGTACACACACCTCACCAAGTGATCACACGGCCAAAATACGCGAAAACCCTAATTTACCCGAACTATAAAACTAAGGGTAAAAATCTTAAATCTCTTATTCATTATAACTATCGAGGGAGTAAATGAGTAGTAAAACTATCATAAAGTAATTGAATCAAAATAAAAGGAAATTTTAAGAAAATATGAACGAATTTTCCAGTCGTCACACGTTTTGATGCGAAATACACTAACTTTCGATTCGTGCACGATAAAGCGAAATTTAAAAGCAATTCATGTAACGATAATACAATTAACTAATACTAGGGTAAATAATTATAAAAATAATTATTTTAAGAATAAAAACATGAGTCCTCACAATTTTCACCTTTCCAAGTTGTGTATGGGTTTAATCCTTTAACTCCTTTAGACTTGTTGCCTTTACCTTCTTCTGAGCGTGTGAATCTAGATGGCAAAAAGAAGGCCAACTTTGTGAGGTCATTACATGAAAAGGTGTGCACTAACATTGAAAGAAGAACCTTCCAATATGTCCAAGAAGCTAACAAGAGTAGGCGCAAGTTAGTTTTTGAACCCAGTGATTGGATATGGTTACACTTGTGCAAGGAAAGGTTTCTCAAACAACGTCAAAGCAAGTTGAGACCAAGAGGAGATGGTCCTTTCCAAGTGATCGAGCACATCAATGACAATGCATATCGTTTGGAACTTCTTGGTGAGTATAATGTAAGTGTTACATTCAATGTTGCTGACTTAAGTCCGTTTCTGGCAGGTGATGAACATGATTTGAGGGCAAATTCTTCTCAAGAAGAGGGGAATGATGCGGATGATGCGGACTTGCAAGCTGACCATGGTGTGCATGTAGACCTCATGAAGGTTCGTCAAGGTCCAGTAATTCGTGCAAGAGTTAGAAGATTCAAAGAGTCACTCTTGACCTTAGTATATGCTGTGCAAGCACAAGAAGGATCCTTCACAAGCATTGAAGGTATCAACTTGGAAGATTCTCGCAAACCGACTAAGATGATGTTATCCATTAAAGGTGACAATGGTCAAGCGTCAAGCAAGCATTAGTTGTAGTTCATCAGTTTTAGGGCCAAATAACGAGCTCATGTGAGTTTAGAATAAATGCTAGAATTCGGTTCTAAGCTTTGAGTGGCAAGGCCGATTTCTAGTAGGTTAATTAATTAGTTTTTAGTGTTAGCTCGTTAACTTGGCCCAATTTGCAGCAAACCCTAAAGGGCCGGGCTCCATAAAGTTTTCCAAGTAGTAGTAGGTTTATGTAAAGTTATAAATAGCCCTAAGTATGCTTTGATTATTCAATTTTGAGAGTTTAATAAAATTTTCTAGAATTTTTCCTTCTTAAGGAGTGAATTGTATAGTTTGTAAAAGCTAGTTTGAGCATCTTAGCGTCGATCCTTTGATGTTACTTGACTTATCAATCAAGCAACACACTTGATCGTGGCGTCTTCTACCTTTGTTTTCACCCTTGAGCTGCCCAAGGTTGAACTCGAATCCATTCCGAAGCAAACATCCCTCTTACAAAGATCTAGGCTTCCGCGCGTCAATTCTTGGTCTTTCTTGGAGGATCAAGGAATCACATCACTTAGTGTTTACTCTCACGCTCGTGTATTACCAAACTCTCAATTATAAGCTCACCAAGTATTCTCAAAGCTTTGATTTCACCTTTGAAGAGGTTATATCAGCTCAAAAGTTGCTCAATGATTCACCAAAAAGAGAAAGGATCACGCAAGTTTGGACAAGAGAATGTAAAGGACACTTACTTCGGTTTCCAAGTAACTAACTTTTTAGTTGCTGAAATTTCAGATTTTGATGGGCTCAATGAACCAGATTTTGGTAGACTCAATGAGGACACAAAACTCGTGAATTGAAGAAATTTAGAAGCTCAGAAAGGCTCTAAATAACTCCCCAAGCTGCTGGAAATCTGACTGGAATTTAGATTCAGCAAGCTAAAAATTTGGAAACCAAGATTCCGAGCGAAATTAGGAAACCCTTAACTAGACCCGAATTGACTTGGACCCTTTTGTGACTCAATGAACACGTTATAAGGCTGGAAAGATGGTCCTAGTACGGCTGGAATTTCAAGCTAAGCAGATGGATTTGATCAGCTTAAAATCCAAGCAGAAAATTCAATGGAAACAATGACCAGCCGAAACCCTAGTTGGACAAGGATTTGACCAACCTTTCAGGGAAACTTCCTTGGCTGACTTGGGGGTATTTGGCCACTTTTTGGACTGATACTTTGCTGGAAATCAGGTGTTCAACCGCTCCAGCGATGTTGGAAGCTTTTAGGCAATTTAGGAGACCACTTCCAATTCGATTCAAGACTATTTTGGGTTTTGGGAGTTGCAATCGAATTTGGAAACTCAAACCCTAGCCATCCTTGAAGTTATTTTCTTGGAAGTTCAAGAATGAATTTTTTTTCCAAGATTTTGCTGATCACGTAAGTGCAAATCTTCAAGAATGCAAGAATTCAAGATTCGTGATAAAAAATTCAAGCTTCTTCAAAATTTACCCCAAGAATTCAAGAAGGCTCAAGAATTTCAAGGTCAGTCACGGATAAAAACACAACTAAAATTTTTTTGACTTTAGACACAAACAAAACAATAATAAGAGAAAAATTGGCAACTAAAACTAAAAATTTTATGAGTGAACAGTGATTTCGGAATGAACAGTAATGAAATTTTTGTTTTTTCTTTTTTAGAATCATGAATGACACAAAGAAACACGAAGAACAAGAAGGATATAACTTGAAAATTGTCAACTAGCTCTGATTACCAGATGATACGAACCCAACCGCGATTGGAGGAACTTGTAGTCCAACAAACGGGATCTAGACAATCGATTTCCAATGCTTGGATTTGTGGAACTGTAAACCCCTTTAGAACCCCTTTGATGAGAACCAAGAGTAATTTCTTAACCTTCAAAAAGTGATTAAAGGAACTTTTGGCGTTTGGTAGAATAGCGCCAGAAACAAGAGTGATTCTTGCTTGATAAGCCAAGATGAACACTTAGAACCAATCTAAGATATTCAAAGGTTGCTTCAAAGCCAAGAGAACTCTCTCCACAATTTATGATTAATGATCTTGTGTGTTATTGATATTCGGCCAGGCCTCCTTATAGGCATTACGATTCCAAATCCTAACTTGACTAGAACAACCTTACTTACCCACGCTAAACCCTGGGTTACTAACTCAACCCTAATGAACTAAACTGGTCGATTAAGTGGTCAACATGAGCTAATCCGACCTTAGTGTCCTAACTACCAATCAACTAACTACTCCTAGGAACCAACTCGAACAACTAACTAGCGGCAAGCTGTCCGTGCTTCACCTATGGGTCTGTGGCCTCCACACTGGCTTGGATCAGATTCACCAACGTGTTTTAAGCTTCTTGAATCAGCCCTACGTGAGATTGAACTATTTGTAGGAATGCTTAAAGCGACTCTCGCAACTTCCTTACCCTTGCTCGAGTCATTGGCCCAAGATTCACCATTGGTGCATTTAAGACTTCACTCGAGCCACTTGAACCAACAATTTGAGCCCTTGGTGTCTTCTCATCAAAGTTGATCCTGATATTTGAATCTCATGAATTTAGATTATTTGAAATTTTTTAAAATTTTGCTTCTTCTTCTACTTTTATCATTTTTATCTGTCTCTCTTTTTTGTCTAATAACATTTCTATTTTTAACATTGGTTGTCCTTTAGGGAAAATCAACTTTTCTTTGTAACCTATCTTTCCCCACTATACTGTGCAAGGTTTAAACGAGATTGGAGTGTTTCTAGTATATGCTATTTTAAGTCTATTTATTATTATCCAATGGTTACATGGAATTTTATATCGTATATGAGAATTAATTGTATCGAAAAGTACCTTTTGGAATAATTGTAACAAATGATTTCCAAGTAAAATATTAATGCTAGTGTCATAAAAATAGAATGATGGACAAGTAATGAGAAATTGGCCCAATAATATCTTTGATTTACTAATTCCTTCAGATAAATATATTTTATTATTAGAAATATCTAATCCAATTTTAGGAGGTAATTTTTCTTTATAGTATGGAGGCAAACATGAAGATTTACACAAGCATGATCCAAATCCACAATTTATATAAGCAGCAAATTATTTTGCTTTATAATCAGGATAAGTTAATCCAGTTGGTATGTAAATACTACAAGGACTAGTCATCTTGGAATATATATTAATTTATCATTGTAAGTGATTTGTATTCCAAAACTCATAATCTCATAAGGTCTAACAGTTTCTAAGAATCCAGTACCTAGCATGAATTCTAATGTATCCATTGTTCTTTCAATAGGTAATATTAAACTTATCAATTGATCGCTTAATTTAATCAATGTTTCAACAGCAATGTTTAATTCATGAACTTTTCCATTAAAATTTATATACTGGTAAGATTCATGTAATCTATGATTTGGTAACTTTGCTATTAACTTATGCGAAATATAATTTCCATTAGCAGCAGTACTTATCAAATTAACACAAGAAGTTAATTTTTTCCATTAAAATATTCTCCTTTTATCTTATAATTAGTTTCTCTACTTATAAATATCTCTGAGTGTATTTGGATAGGATATTATTTGAAATGTTATTTGGAATAATTACTGTAGTACTTTTTGTGATATGATGTATGTGAGATAAAAAGATAATTGAAAAGATAAAAAGGTGTGTTGAAAATTATGTTTGTGATACAAGCAAATAATTTGGAGTCAAATAATGGCAATCCTGTGACACCCCGAAAAGAATGAGTGTGAGAACCCAGAAATTTTCTAATTTTCTAGTGTTTATTTTATTTAATCGCCCGCCTTTCCTACATTTTCTTTATTAGAAAAATTCCCCAGATAAAGTTTATGAGCAAATATAGTTTTAAAGTGATTTTTCTAGTATCGGATAGTTTTTGAAAAATTTAGAACGTATAACGGACGTGGGACCCGCTAATGCGAAAAGTTCGGAAAAATTCGGCCAGTTAGGTTAAGTTTTGGATACTGGGTTTAATTTACCGGGTGTTATGAGATATTTAGAGGTACCAAGTGATAGGTGTGAGAAAGACAAAAACAAGTTAGGCATGAATTAATGAGAGGGACATGTGTCACCATATGATTAAATCTTGTTTTGACTTACTATTCAACCTTTTACCAATTACTAAATAAAACCAAAAATTGACCAAATATCTTCCATTTTTCTTCAAGCTTGGCCGAATTTCTCTCTAGGAAAGGAAGAAAGAAAACCTCTTCAACTTCTTGATTCTCTCTTGCTCAAATCCAAGAATTCAACCATCTAAACTTGTTTTTGTTCCATAGAAACACTTAAGGGAGTGATAGTGAGTTGTTTTGTGGAGTTATTTGGAAAGCTAAGAGGACCAATAACTCTCTCTCTCTTGTTTCTAAGGTAAGTTGTGAAGAACCACTTTCCTTCCTTGATTGATGCTTAAATCATGCTTAGTGGTAGTATGAGATGCCATTTTATGGATTATATTTTGAGTTGTGGTTGAATTGATGAACTTTTATATTTTTTGGGGATTTTTCTGTTTTAATATAAGCATGATTGTGTGGCTATCTATGATGATTGGAAATGGTCTATAATGACTTAAAGAGGTGGGAAAAGTGATTAATTGCAACCAATTTCTGTTTTGGAAGAAAATTGAAAAACCTAGGGTTCTTAAGGAAGCATTCTGTCCGAATTTTTAGGTCCTAGATAGATGCCGAATTGGCCTTAGATCAAAACATGAAAGTTGTAGGTAATGACATTTTAGAGGTGCTTACAAAATTTCAGGTCAATTGGAGTAGTGTAGAATGAGATAAGTCGAAATTACTATTGCTGTTCTGGTTTTACCCGAAATTGAGAACTGCGCCTGTAATTGGTTGTTTTGCCTGGAATTGCTTCCGAATTGGTTGTTGAGGCCTTCTGATGAAATTTAGCCCTGTTTCTTAGATTTCATCTGGTTTTGGAATTTCTGGATTTGGACTTGTAGAGCCTGAGTTATGATGTTTCCGCTAGAATGCATTTTGGTGAATTTGTTTTACGTTGTTGATGTAGTATCTTGCAGTTTTGAGCTGTTTTCACTCAAAACTGGGTTGAGTTACCTTCTGTGATGTTGTAGCCCTGTCTTTTAGCTTCGAGATGGTGGGTCTTGCACCCTCATCCGATAGGCGTAGTGAAATTTGTGCCATTACCGCAAAATGAGGACAAAAAACTATTTTTTTAGGGCCAAAGCTAGTTACATTTCCGAAATTTCTGGTTTCCTCTAATGCTTATATATGCTTATGGAACCCTATTGTGATCGTGTTGGCATCGGTTTATGACTTGTAATCGAGTCTTCTTGTGCTTATTGGAATATTCTAGGGCTTGACTTTTATTTCCGGTCATTTTCCTAGCTAACTTTTGTACTTGGATAACCTTGAGCCTATTGAACGGCTGTGGTGATGAATGTATATTGAGTATGACTTTGGGAGTTGATTGAGGAAAATAATGAAGCCATGATGGCTGGAAAAGTAAGAAATTTAGGGGAAGTGCTGTCCAATTTTTCTAGGCCAATTGGTTCCTTTAAGTTTGAATTGGCTTGTGATAGAAATGAAGGGCTTTTGGGTTGTTGAACCTAGGTCTTCATGTCACCTTTTTATTCCCAAAAATCATGTTTTGTACCCTTGCATTAGTAATTATTTGGCGAGGCATACGACTAGTAGTCGAGCCTCACATGTGTATTTTGTTTACTCGAATCTGGATGTGAAACCTTCAATTGGTTTACTTTGATTATTTTAGGGTTTCTTGGCGATTAAAGCCAATCCGAAGTGAAAACTTTTGAGGTATCTGTACTTGAACCGGTGAGTGTACCACTCCCCTCCATTGCTGTTTAACTTGATTTCTGCTCTGCAATTTGTTTAATTTGTTTGAGACGAGGGTGTACTTTATCACACTCGTTCTCTTGTCTATTCATATGCCAATTTTGGTGTCAATCTGAATCTGTATCTGTATCTGATATCTGTATCTGTATCTGTATCTGTTCGGACGTCGTTTGGAAACTTGTAACCAACGACCTTTCTGTGACCTATGAGCTCAAATCCTGTGGCTAAGTTATTCGAGTCGGGCCGGCAAGGGCCTGGACGATTAGATAACGAACCACGGTAGTCTGTTTTGGGATCTTTGGGTATTGAGCCCTTGATTCCGGTATCCTCGAGTATTACCATTTCTGTTTCTGTTAAGGTGAGCGGGCCCGGTAAAGGGGTGTTTGGTGGACGGAATTTGGTGTAAAGTGGGGTCTACGGACGTGTTGGTTCTATATACGTTGACGGAGAGTCAACCGGCTTGGATCAAGTACTGTGCTGGAAAGCTGGCTCCTGAGAGCCACCTGTATCCTTGTGACGACCCCACTTCTCCCAAGGACGAACCCAAGGGTATCGGCGGGCCGCCTGCCTAGCTCGCGCCAGGACTCAAAACTTAAAGCTAACAAAACTCTTCTCTAAGCACAAGAACACGATTCATAATATATAAAACCACCAAAAGTCTATTTACATCTTCAAAAGCATACAAGCCCAAACCGCTCGATATTATCTATAACAATAACCAGCCAAAAGGTAGACCCTAAGCAAGGGTCCTTATTACAAACCACCAAATAAAAACAAACATTCTAAAACTGTTCAACTATTACAAGCCAATCTAACTATACTAGGTATACGAACCAAAAGTTCCCCGCGTCGGCCCCTGCCTAAGGAAAAAACAAATGGAACGGGGTAAGCTATATGCTTTAGTAAGTAAACAGGGGCGAAGCATAAATTCACGTAGCAACCGTTAGCCCAGTGAGATAGAGAGTTTAAGAGCAAAAGCAGAAAAGTAACAGTTCTACCATGAGATAAGGGAGTGACTAAGTGCCATCGCATAGCCAAATTCAATCATGCGCATGCAATTACAAGTTGTGGTAACTGAATCTCCTGCGACACTCCGTCGAACCACACTTAACATGATCTGTCGCTAGAACTTCACTTGTACACCCACGGGCAGGAGATCCAGCCATTGGAGCAATCATGCTTATTCACCGCCTTGTTCAGGCTGAAGCCAGCACCTACACAACAATACTTAGCCGGTCGGCAGAAGAAGACGAAATCGAGCAAACTTGGAGTTGACGTCACAAGCCTCGGGATCACAAACATTGGTCCACCTTCTCGGTGAACCGGAGTTCACAAAATTGGGGTCATAACGATGAACCTACAAACTGTGACTCAGACTAGTTGGGACTAACTTCGACCAAGCCGCTAACCGGCTCGAATAGTCCAAACAGGTCTTAAGATCGGGTCCCACGAACTCACAAACTTTGCAAACTTCACCAAACTTTACTCGAAGAGTCGCCGCCGAGCCACAAGGCTCAAGGTTTTGTTCCAAAAGGTTCATATACATATGCCAAGTACAATTATACAATGTCAATTAGGGTTTTAGGTCGAGGGCGAAGTAAAGTCACCCTCGCCTAAGTACCCTTTTCACATATCTCAAACACATAGCCAAGAAAACACATCAAACTGGCCTGAATACTTACTCAAAATACCAAAAGTAGTACGAAAAGCAAAATCGCTTCGCGCGTTCGCTAGTAGTGGGCCCCACCGGCTCCGCCTAGCTCACCGCTGTCTGAAATAGAAGATTTTATCACAAACGGCCACTAACATGCCCAAAACAAGCAAAACGGCAAAACGACACGCGCGCACGTAAATATGACGGACGGAAACGGAAACGGCAGATTTGATACTCATTTCTAGTTTACCCATAAGTTGAGCTACGAATATCGGATTAAGGCGTATGAGATGCCAAATCGAAGCTTAAAGGATGAACAACAACTGTTATGAAGACATCCAGAACTGAAACTGGAGGCTTCAGTCCCAAATGACCGAACACAATCACTTACGAAATCTGGCCAATGCACAAATGGTCAGTTTTGAGTGCGAACTGTTTTCTATGCTACACATGGTCAAAAGAGCTGAAAATTGGCAGTTAGATAGTTCATTCCAAATGGAACAACTTTCATGAAGGTCGGCAATCCAAATTCGGAATGGAAATTGGTCATCAAGACCAAAACAGATCTGACCAGAAAATGGTCATCTTCACGGCCAGGCCTTATTTACTCGGCTATATCTCAGGTTTTATAAATCCGATTCATGAAATTCCAAGGGCGTTAGAAAGCTCTGATATAAGGCTATAAGTTTGATGTTTTGGTCGCAAGCCCAAACAGCTTGTAACCCAGTCAAATGTGAAGCCAAAGTTCCAGTCATAAACTGTCCAAAAACGTAACAGAATTTGACGGTCAAAACAGGTCTGAGTATTTCGTTTATAGCTCAGGATATACTAATCCGTTTAACCTGAAAATTTACAGGGATATCCGGGACTTAAGGGGCTACAATGTTGAAGAAGGAAACTTTGTCCAATTTTGAATGTAACAAGGTCAAAAATGCAAGACACTATACCAGAATTGCAAAACAGGATCACAAACCGTATTGACCTTAATATGCGGTAATGGCACCAAATTCACTACGGTTATCGGATGGGGGTGTAAGACCCACCGTTTCGAAGCTAAGAAACAGGGTTACAATATTGGAGAAGGCCACTCAATCCAGTTCCTAGCACAACTAGGTCAAATGTGCCAAATACTAAACCAGATTCACCAAAACAGGTTTGCAAAACGCAGAAAACTGTAATCGATATAACTCAGTCCATACGAGTCCAAATGCCGAAATTCTAAAGGCATATGTTAGCTAAGACATCCAGTTACATTTCATCAGAAGCCACCAACTTCAAAATCCAAACCAATTCCAGTCAAAACAGACGATTACAATCGCAGTTCGCACATTCTGTTCACCAAAAACAGCAACAGTAAAAATGGCATAACTCACTCTATACTACTCCAAATGCCCTGAAATTTTGCAGGCACTTCAACCTCATCAATACCTACAACTTTCATGTTTTGAGCAAAGTCCAATTCGGCCTCTAGCTATGACCTAAAATTTCGGACAGAATGTTCAACCAAGAACCCTAATTTTCCAGAAATTCTTCCAAATTCATAATTGATTGCATTTATCAACAATTCACACCTACTAGAGTTATTATAGTCCATTGCCAATCATCATACAAGGCCACAACATCCCATTCATTTTAAACCAGAAAATTCATCATAAAATGGAAAACTTCACCAAAACTCTTCAAATCAAGAAATAAATCATATATTCTAACACTTATGCCACCATTAAGCACAAAATAACCATCATTAAGTATAAGGAAGTAGTAAAACATCACTTACCTAAGAACAAGAGATGTAGAGAGGTGTTGGACACTTAGCTCTTCAAACAAACTTCACTACAACCCTTACTAGCACTAGAAGATAGGATTTTATGGAGTGAAATCTAGTCTAAGCTTTTGTTTATAGAAGATTGAAGCTTATGGAAGCTTGAAAGTTGGTGGAATTTCCTTCTTCTTTGCAAGGAGAGAGCCGGCCACAAGGAAGAGAAAAATGGTGAATTTTGGGCATTTTTTTGATATTTAATCCTTTGGTCAAAAAAGTCAAGAAAGTAAATAGTAATTCTTAAAGTCCAACCAATAGGAAAGTGACACTTGTCACCTCCATTAATGCAATCTTATCTTTTCTTTTCTCTCTCACATCAATCAAATCACCTCCTCTACTTATCTCATAACACCCGATAAATTTTTCACAGTATCCGAAATTTAATCTTATTGGCCGAATTTTCCCGAACTTTTTCGCACTAGTGGGTCCCACGTCCGAAATCCGTTCTTATTTTCTCAAAATCTAACCGATACTAGAAAAATCATCTAAAAACTATATTTACTCAGAAAAAGAAAATGTAGAAAAGGCGGGCGATAAAAACCCGAAACCACCCCACCGATTAACGAATAACCCTCATCTCAGATTACGGACGGACTGGGGCCTCACAATCCTTCCTATTTGAGTTCTTGTGTTTACCTGTCTTACTTTATAGCGAGCATGTGTATCTGGTTTGTATAACGTGAAATACCTGATTTTTCTGCTACATGTTTGGTACCTCATTGGGCGTAAGCTCACCCCCTCCTCGTTATCTTTGTTTTCCTTACAGGAACCTCTTTTGGAAATCATGATTTTGAGAAGCGAGTTGAGCTAGTTAGAAAATCTTTTGTTCTTTTGTATAGCTCCTCGAGAATGAGCAAACCCTAAATGTATTTCATTTCACTGGTTCCATTTGAATTGTAAACCTAGTGACATGTATATATGAAAGCGTTTTCTCCATGTTTAAGCTTGGCGGTCTTCAATCGTTCATTTCTTTTGGGTTCTCTCGGGTAATATCGGATTTGTGTGATTCGACTCCGTAGTCCTGGCGAGAGTTGGGCAGGCGGTCCGCTGAACCCTTTGGTTCGCCTTAGGGTGAGGTGGGGCTGTCACAAATCCAAACTTTGTTAATGAATTAGGAAATCTCATACTAGTTCCTACTCTATTTTTAGAATAAAATAATCATGGCATATATTTATTTCCTTCAATTAAAGGTTTAGGAGAGATATCTAATTCAAATTCTTCAGAAATAGTAGCTTGTGTTCTTTCTGGTGGTAGAATGGCCCCTACTTCATTAAATAATTTTTTAAGTCAATGTAATCTTTGTCTACAAAATACTCTGTGTAGTAAGTATTAGAAAGAGCATATGAAATCATATAAGTAATAAAATAAGACCTATTTCCATCTTTGAAAAAATATTTTCTTCTAAAATCTTGAATTAAAGAAATGTGTTAGATCAAAATGTCGCGCCCCATTTTTTACAAGAAAAATAAATAAATGGTTTGAAAAAGTGAATTTTGATTTGAAAAATGAATTTTGATTTACAAAGAAAATAAAAAAATATGGGTCTAAATGGGACATGAAAATGTGACGATTTGACCCAAAATATAGTTTAAAAAGGGTTTTTTGAATGAAAAATGGAGTCGCCACATGGTATAGAGTTAAGGTGTACCAAGTCACCTAAAAATGAATTTTTAAAGAAAAAATGGAAAAACCCTTTTTAAACGACTCCAAATCTACGTAAATCAAAGAAAAAGGTTCGGGAGTCACATTTGAAGAGAGGAAAGGCAAGGACGAAGTCCAAGGCACCCTCTCAACCTAGCCAAGGCTAGTTGCGCGATTTAGTCAAGGATTTTCTTATTTTAACCAAAAGATTTATCACATTTGGATGTGCTATATGAATGCAAACCCTAGACCTATGAGGGTATCAGGGGGCAAGATTTCTCTTCCAAGCTTGAATGGTGCCAATCACATTAATAGTGATGCCCAATAATGACTCTTTGGAGAGATCACGAATAATGCTAATGACGAAAAATGAGTGGAATGAATGTATGCAATGTGAAAATATGAGTTTGCGTGAAGTGAAAAGTAATAAAAAAACATTAGTGTGTAAGTGAAAGTGTGCAAATGGATGTGCAAAGTAAGGTAAGTAAAGTGATAGTATGAAGTGCGTGTGTGCACGTGATAGTATATAAAGTGTAAGTGGCAGAGTGAAAACGTGCAAAATAAAGTTGTGTGAAGTGAAAATGTGAAAAAAGGGATAGAATATGAAGTAAAAGTGCATGTGATAGTGGATAAATGAAATGCATGAACCCTAGAGGAATGCAAGCAAGACGGGTACGGGGGGCTAATGTCCGTGACTCAATTTTCCCTTTAATAGAGGGAATACGAGCGTGTTAAGGCTAGAAAGCCAAACTCGTCCATATCCCATATCCAAGGGGTGACTACCTAACCTATACAAGCAAATGAGCTAATCTAAATGAAAATGTAATCCTAAACGTGTAAGGGAAAGGGAGTGAAAGGTCATGCAAAAATGCAAAAACTAAAAGGAAAGAATGAATGAAGATGTAATGATGGCATGCAAGTACGTGCTAGCGAGAGGGGGCCCTATTGGGTCTAGCATTGGACTAGCCCTTTACTAATGCTCATTTACAAGCATTGGACTTGTAAGATGTGACAGCCCCACCTTCCCCTAAGGCGTACCAAAGGGGTTAGCGGACTGCCTGCCCAGCTCTCACCAGGACTACTAAAACGGTAAAACAGTAACTCAAGTCGTTCGGGAATCTACTAGCGCGCTCAACCAAGCCAACAATCAAGAAACGGAAAAACAAAAGTTAAAACGTAAAGTGAATAGTGACTACCACGTCACAATCCGCCAGGACCCAATCGAATACAAGTAACTTTTTACCATCCCTGAAAGGAATATATACAAGCCAAATATAATACATTGAACATGAGTACACACACACTGTTACAAACCACATTCGTGTAGTTACAAGCCAAAAGGAAGCATTTAAATCCCAGTACAATTAAGTTTCCAACTATTGAGGAGCTATACAAAATCTCTCAACTAGCTCTACTCAACTCATTCTTCAAAATCAAAAGTCCAAAAGGTAAATCCCTGTAAGGAAAACAAAATTCACGGAGTGAGCTTTCGCCCAATGAGGTACCGTCACGTAAATTTACCAGGATCACATAAACACAAGAATATTCAATCCAAATACGTACGTCCAGCAAGCAAAAGCAACCACACCCAAGTATAAGGAATAAAAGGATACGGATGGCTCTCAAGAGCCCTTTTCCTCTTTTGCCATGCTTGATCTCATCTCATTGACTCTCCGTCAATGTATACCAGGTAATCATGACCGTTGACTCCTCTTTACTCCAATTATCCGTCCACCTCACTTTCCCCTTATCGGGCCCGAA
Source organism: Coffea eugenioides (assembly GCF_003713205.1). Taxonomy (NCBI): domain Eukaryota; kingdom Viridiplantae; phylum Streptophyta; class Magnoliopsida; order Gentianales; family Rubiaceae; genus Coffea; species Coffea eugenioides. The sequence continues at coordinate 51,013 of NW_020864072.1, forward strand.
CACCAAACAGTACAGAGTTGGTATTACTCGAGTATACCGGAATCAAGGGTCTCATACCCAAAGATTCCCAAATACAGTCCCCATGGCTTGTCAAATGTCCCCGACCAAGTCCTTACTGGCTCGAGTCCATTGACTTCCAATGAGGTAGAGCTCAGAGTGAACAGTAAAGATTGGTATCCAATCGACACCAAATCAAGTACAGTCAAGAGTATTCAAGTGATACAAGTACAGTCAAGTAAGCCTAATATAATAACCAGTCACGAAGGCCAGAGAGTACGAGAGTGGTAAAGTACACCCTCGCCTCACCTAGCTCAAACAATCATCTCAACTAGTCCAAATCACAGAATTCAAGTACAAGAAAGCCACGGAATAACAAACATGTGAGTAGTACACTCACCAAGTTCAACAAAGAAATTTCACAAGTTTTCGCCCGACGTGAGCCTCGGATCACCGGCACGCCCTATAACAATCAAGAAAGTGCAATGAAAACTCAAACACAAGTCGAATACCTTTTTCTAGGAACTATTAAGGCAAGACCCAATTATAGCTTGGAAATGATAAATACATAACATTTAGGGTTAAAAGTAGAAATAAACCCTAAGATTATTCATTTCTATCAAATCTCAACCCAACTCATAAGAATCCAATACCCTAGACACTTGGACAGCATTTCCCCTAAAATTTCAGCTTTTCCAACCTACAAGACAACCATTAAAAGCTATCCAACACAACCACAAACACCCAAACAATTCATAAGCCATTCAATATACTTCATTGGGGTCATAATACCCCTCAATTATAGCCAATTAGAAGCTCAACTATCAACCATAGAAAACCCCCAATTAGTAACCCTAGATCTGAAATTTTCCGCAATTAACCACAATTAACGCACAAGAGAGCTATATAATGCCATTTAGAACCATCAATTCCAGTTCAATCATCTCAATCATAGGAAAACAGAAAATTCCCACAAAAATCAGAAAATTAGCTAGCTTCACTCCAATCCACCAAATCTTCCGAAAAATCACGTATATAGCTACTATAAGGCACCAATTGGCCAAAATTAGAAACAAAAGATGAGTTCCAAGCAAGATACCTTAGTTCTTCAAGAAAAATTGTAGCTTAGGAGGTTTCCTTCCAAAACAACACCACCAAGCTCTTCAAACACCCTTGGGAAGTTGATTTTGTGGACGAATTCAAGAAACAGTCGGCTAGTTTTCAAGATTTGAGCAAAGATTAGAAGATGGAAGGTTGAAGTTTTTCTCCTTTGTTTGCTAGAGAGGTTCGGCCAAGGCAAGGCTGAAATGAAGATGATTTGGTCAACATTAGCCTTTTAGTAAAGTTAGCGAAAGTTAGGCCAAAAGTTAGGCAAGTCTAATCCAACCACAATTGGACACTTGGCACCTTGTTGTTGCTAGAAGTCATTTATTGTCCCCTCATGGTTAATCCATCTAGGTAACCTCCAACTATCTTCTAATACCTAGTAATAAAATCTCTTTACGCAAAACTTTAATCTAATTGGCCGAATTTCTCTCACTTAATGCACTAGCGGGTCCCACGTCCAAAATACATTCCTAATTTCTCACGAACTACCTTATACTAGAAAAATGATTTAAAAACTATATTTACTGATAAAATGTTGATAAAAGTAATATAATAAAGAAAATAAAAGAAATCGGGTGCACAGGAATAAAATAATATTTTTTTAATTTTATTTTTTTTTTCTGGGTTCTCACATAAGAACTCGAGGGGGAAGGCCATGACTAGCATTGGACTAGCCACGGTGACGTGCATTCATCCACATAATCAGATATAACACTAAAGCAAATAGACATGCAAAACACATAGTTTCACATAGCACGTAACACATAAGCATGCTTGTCTAGATGCAAAAGCCCTATGAAAGCGGTAACAGATAGCACATAGGCATGTAAACCACACGCAAATCAAAACGAAGCAAATGAACCCCTAACTATTACACTTGGGGAGGGCCTACTACAATCTAAGAGGGGAAACGGAATAAAATAAAATAACCTAGCTATTACAACTTTGGCATTCAAGTGCCTTCCCAAATAAATGCAAATTAAAATAAATATACAAAATTAAAACAAATAAAGGAACTAAATGAATAAATAGAATGAGAATATTCAAAAAGCATACAATTTCACACATAAGTTCACATAGGGGCACATAGGGTCAAGTAAAGTAAGTAATAAGAGATAGGGTGTACCCTCTCTTGAGTTGGCGCCCTAATGAAATGAACTTACTTATTTACCCTCCAAAAACAAAGAAAGGGTCAAGGCATCACTTTAGTTAACAAATAATCACAAAAGATAAAAATAAATATGAAATTGAATCAATTAAATCATGTCAACAACCCACATTTAAGAAGTCAAGAGAAGAAAGGACTTGATTGCAAAGATTGACAAAATTTTGGGGCCAAAATTTAAAAAAAATAAAGTTCAAGGACTCATTTGCAATTAAAGTAAGGACCCAATTGAATGAAATTGAAAGTTTGTAGAGTCACAGTGAAAATATCTGAAAGTTAGGGGACTGGAATGAAATTTCGTCATCAGGCTTCTTGACTTAACAGGCCATTGGGCCGTTCTATTCATTTCTTGGGCCAAAAATCCTTCCCAGCCCAACCGAAGTCCAAGGAAAATAAGTGGGCTAGTATATATTTTGGCCCAAAAAAAAATAGCCAACCAAACAGATGGGCCTTGACCCTCTAGCCCAAACCAAAACCCAATGAAATAACCTGACAACCCATTAGCCAAAACCAACAAAGTATTATTACCCAAACTCTAAACCATACCACTAAACCCAACAATATAAACAAATCAACTAAAATTATTAAGCCACAATTATGACCTAAAATCAAGAATTAATCTATCCAAAAAGTCACATAAAATATGCAAACAGAGGATTAACCTTAAAAGGATGAAATTAGCTCAATTTTCCCAGATTTTGGGCCATATCAGAATAAGGGGGAACTTGGGAGGTTCAAACACAACAAAAGTAGGGACCTAATTGAAAGACTTAGGAAGGTTTTGGGGGTCACAATTTATGAAGTCCTAAAACTTTGGGGGACAAATTATAAAAAATGGAACATCACGGGGCTGAAATTACAAACTATACAACAATCATCTTCTCCAAACGGGCAAATTATCAGTTGCTGTTTCGTTCTTCTTCGCAAATAGAAACATGCCAAATTCGGTAACAGACAACAAAACCCAGAAGATGGGAAGCATAAGGAAACGGAAAAAAACAGGAAAGATGCAAGACACCAATACATCAAAGTTTCTCAGACGTGAGGAAATGAACCTACTGACTTAGCCGGTTCTTTCACACGGGAAAAAAAGATGCAAACCAATTTTTTCAATAAGAATTTCCAGTCAGGCAATTCGTCGAACAGGTTGAGGGCGTTAGCAATTTTACTAATTTCTCGCTCAATTGACGCGAAGCAGCACCCAAAAATTTCATCAGCCACCCCAATCGAATTCCAGTCCAATCAGCATACAAGCATATGTACTCAGAAATTTGGGCTAATTAACAGGAAAATTGCACTAAAAATGCTACGGCGAACCCATTTCGGAAGCTTGACGAGAACGGAAATTTAAAAAAGAAACACTTACATTGCTCTTGTTCGATGGAAATCTGCAGGCAGTGACGACGGAATCGGTGAGGCGGTGGCGGTGCTACCGTGGTAGTTCCTGGAACGATGGTCTCGGGGATGGCAGTTGAGGATTCCGGCGATGACAGCTCCTATTGATTTCCGTTCGGCAATGGCTTCCGTTCCTTGCTCATGGCTTTCGTTTGTGTTCTCCGCAGAAAATTCCTACAACTTTCCCAGATTTTCCATAGCTTCCTCTGTTTCTCCCCTCTTAGTTTTGCCGAATTCCCCCTCTCTGTTTCCTCCTTAGCTTCTCATTTTTCTTTCTTTTGCTCCGTTCTTCCTTTTTCCTCTCCGCCGCCTCTCCGCCGCCCTTTTCTCCTTTCTTAGCTTTTTCTTTGGCTCTCAGACGAAACCCCCCTCGGTCTCTTCCTCTCTCGGCCCTCTCAATTTCTCGGCTTTTCTGTTTTTCTCCTTGTCTTGTTGTCCCTCTGTTCTCAAGCCTTTCCGATGGTTCTTTCTCTCTGTTTTCTCGTTCGTTTCTTTTCTCTTGCTCCCAGACGGGCCAGACCCCAGCTCCCTGTTTTTCTTCTCATCCGTCCGCCTCTGTTTCCCTTTTTTCCTTGCCGCCGCCTCCTGCTGCCTTTCTTTTCCTTCGCTGTGTTTTTTCCTCCTTTTTCCAGATCCCAGCCGCCGCCTGCCCCCAATCTCTCTGTTTTTAATTTTCTTTTGCTCCGCCGCCAGACCCCTCTTTTCATTTTTCTTTTGCTCTGTTTTTGAGCCGCAATCTCTCTCGGCCTTTTTGTTTTTTTCTCCTTTTTCCTCCTTAGTCCTCAACCGAGAGGTTCCCCTTTCTAATTGTTCCCCTGTTTTAGCCCCCCCAAAACTCCCCTGGCCTCCTTTGCTTTCTTTTTGCTTCCCTCTTTTTGATTCCCCGAAGCTTCTTTCTTTTCTTTCTTTTTCCAAAATTCCCTAAGCCCACCAAGTGTCTAGACACCTAATCCCTTAGGTGTTGTGTTGTCCAAAATGCAAAAAGGACACTTGTCCAATGATTATTTTGTACACTTGTTCAACATGCACACTTCCACCTATCCACACATTTCCTTTACTTTTTTTTGTCATTTTCATTTTTCTTCAAAAATCAATTAAAAATAAGTTAACAATTTTCAAATCAAATTTAAGAGAATTAAAGCCACTTTTAACATCTTACAAAATGAAAATGAAGAATCTAATTCAATTAATAAATAAATAATAAATGATAAAAATGAAAATAAAAATTTGGTGTCTACACAAAATCTCTGTCCTGTAAATTATAAGAAATTTTAGTATATATATTAGATATCAAATTTTGATATTTTAGGTTTCCTTTAGGATTCCTAAAATAGCTTCGTTTCTTCCTCTGATTCTATTATCTAGAAATGCCAAATCAATTGGAGTATTTAATCCTTCTCCAAAAATGGATCTAATAATCATTTGCATGGCTCCAATATGAACCCATCTTAAAGTATTTCTAACATTTTCTTTTATTTCTCATCTTGGATAATAAATCTCTTTTTGAAAGTAATTGAATCATTACTTTATTAGAAGTAAAACTATTTTCTAAAGCATTTGATTATTGGACCGCTGGGTGTTCCGTTGTTCGTTGATGCTGCAAATTTGGCTATTTCGAGGCCCAGTGTTGCGATAGTTTGGGTAGAGGTGGACTTATTGAAGCCGCGGCCCTTGAGAGTTTGGATTGGGAATGGAGATCATGAAGGCTTTTAGCAAGAGTTTGTGCCAGAAAACTTACCCAAATGCTGCTCGCATTGCTTTCATTAGGGGCATGACGAGGTGGCCTGTCATGTTTTGAATCCAGCATTGCGGTATGCGAAGGTGGAAGTGAAGAATGTGTTGGAGCAGTCTCACAGGATGGAATTCAAACCCAAACAGATGATACAACTGGTTTCATCTGCCGAAAAAAAGGCAGAAGGTTTCGGAGGACCCGAGAAATTAGACCGTTGCACGAGAGCGGGGGCAGGTGGAAGTTCCAATTGATGCGGTTTTAGATATGGCAGGCCATCAGAATCAAGTATCCATTCAGCCAAGTCGCAGTGAAGGAACGCCTGCTGTGGTGAGGATGATAGCTGATGCACGTTGCTAGTCAATGGAGGGGATACTTGATCAGACGCAAACCAGATGCAATGTGGTTTGATTGTGCAGTTGTCAGGTATGCTAACTTTAGGACATGAGGACGGAAGCTTTGCTAGTGCAGCAATGCCTGCTGTGGAGAGGACAACATCTAATGCACTTAATTCGTCAATGGAGGGAAAACTTGAACAGGCGCAACTTGCATTGATTGTACGGTCTTCGAATCTGCCGGCGATTGTACATGAGTGCAAAAGCATTGCTGGTGTAGGTGATATATCAGTAGACGATGAGCTACGTGAGGTGCAGGGTCGTGTGGGTAATCAATCTCCTAGGGGTGATGCTCAGGAGCCGTAATGGGGTAGTGCTATGTCTTCACTTGCTGCACTGAATCTTGAGCTTGTCGTGGTGACAACTACCAAGGTGCAAACTGATAATTTTAATGAGGTTTTGCAGGTGAAGAAATGAGGTATCCGGGCTCAATTTACATTTGACCGTACTTTACCCTCTAGGACTATTTCTTCAAAAATTCTTTCTCGATCTTATCTAATGATTAATTTCATGTTTTGGAATATTCGGGTGTTTCGTGCACCCCTAATTTAAAAAGACTCCGTGTAAGGATGGAAGACAACCTAAGAGGGGGGTGAATTAGGTTAATTATAAAATTAAAGAAGTTGTGGGCACTTTTTGCACAATATGAAATTTACCCTATTTTCTAAGTGATCACACAATGAATCAATCAATGAATGACCAAAATCACTTGAGAGAAATAGAAGATATAAACAATTTAAAAATCACAAGATAACAATAAGTAAATAGGAAGAAAGGAATTGCAAACCAATTGACTACCAAATTTTGAGCTTGAAGATCAATTCAAACAAGCTTTTTCAAATTGATGAAATACAATCAATCTTGTGTACAAAGGAAGGCTCACTTCCTCCTTGCCCCAAGCTTCACTTGGTCAAATTAGGAAGTTTTACTATCCCTCCGGACAATCCCCACAGAGATACACAATTGAAGTATTCTCTCACAAATGAAAAGTTTACAATGAACTTCACACCACCAAAACTACAAATCTGTGACGCCCCCACTTTTCCCAAGGGTGAACCCAAGGGTATCGGCGGAACGCCTGCCCAGCTCTCGCAATGACTCGGTACTAATTCAATTTCCACTCAATAATAACCAATCGATACTAAAAATCGAAGAGATAAAGGAAGGTCAATTCCTCAATAAACGTTCAAGTCTTACATCATTATCTACTCAATTACATTACATTCCCAAAATATACAGCTTCCAAAATCAATTACTAAACAAATACATTCACAATTCTAATCAAGTGAAGCATCAAGTAAGTTTCTCCAGAATTCCTCCCATTTCAGCTCCTGTTAAGGAAAAACAAATCTAACGGGGTGAGCAGACGCTCGTGAGGCCAAGAAAACGTGCAAGACAAGTAATTCAATAGCAATAACACTTAAACAATAGTGAAAACTATAACATTCAAGAAATTCACAATTTATAACAAACCCCCTTGAGTAGGATGTAGGAGATCTCAGGAGCTAAATCTTTGTTTACTTTGCCCCAAGTTCAATTCAATACCTTCTCGTGACGACACCCCGTCACCTGGGTAGATAATTAAATTCATAGCACTTTACATATTCCATTTATGTTTTTGAGACGACTCGAGAGGCACCTCCCACCCAAATCGGTGCGGTACTTACTATCGCTCAGCTTATAGGTCTGAGACGATTCGAGAGGTACCTCCCACCAAATCGGTGTGGTACTTGCTATCGTTCAGAGGTCGATGAGACATCGCTCCAATCGACTTACAATGCTTAATGGTTTTGAGACGATTCGAGAGGTACCTCCCACCCGAATCGGTGTGGTACTTGCTATCGTTCAGAGGTTTAGGGTACTGAGACGACTCGAGAGATACCTCCCACCTGAATCGTGTGGTACTTACAATCGTTCAGTGGTTGATGAGGCATCGCTCTATTCGACTTAGCATGGTTTAGGATATTGAGACGATTCGAGAGGCACCTCCCACCAAATCGGTGTGGTACTTACAATTGTTCAGTGGTGGATGAGGCATCACTCCAATCGACTTATGTAGCCATACCATAATTTATCATTTCATTCAATCATTCATTTCATTTCAATCAAGTCATTCATGATTCAGTCATTTCAATTCAATCAAGTCATTCATGATTCATTCAAATGAGACCGAGTGTGGTAAGGCACACACTCGATTCAGTATTTTCAAAATCTCCAATTACTAATAGCAATTAAGCACATATCAAGTTTACCTACAATTGACACTCACCAAGTAAACAAAGGAGAAATTGTCACTTGAAGATTCAGGCATCCACCGTGGGATCCTCTTGAAGGTCCTCTTGTGTGCCTGAGCAAGTAATAACGAACTACTACTTAGAAACCCCATTTATCGAAGAAGATTGTACTAGAGTACAATCTAAGAAAATCTCATGAAAATGAGCCTTAATTACTCGCAAATCGAGGCTCAAAGGTGGGGTTTTAAAACACAAAAGAAATCTAATTTTCATCTTTGAAATCAAGTGTAAAACGGTCTATCAAAATCGAAGAAAAATGTAGAGTTCGAAACCCTCAATTTTCTTTAAGTTCGGAAATTTCATATTTGTCGAGCGATCTTTGAAAAATTGTATCTCACACTCTGTAAGTCCAAAATTGGAAAAATTGGTACCATTGAAATCTAATTCCAAAGTACTAAAAGTTTATAGAAGACACTTTTCCATGATTCAAAATGGAAGACACTCAAATTTTGGCTTCAAGTTGCTGATTTGATCAAGCAAAGCAGTTTTTGGTCACGTTTTTCGGCAAATTTTGGAAATTCGGTATAATTCACAGAAAGTGAAGTAGCCTCTGAAATTCACAACACAATAAGATTTCAAATCAAGGTTTCAAACACAATAAATAGAACAAAAGTCAGAGTTTTGAGTATCGAGAGACATCAATCCAAAGTTGGTCACATTTCACAAACTATTCAGTCTGTGACAGCCCCACTTTCCCCTAAGGCGAACCAAAGGGTTTGGCGGACTGCCTGCCCAGCTCTCGCCGGGACTTTGTCGATCACTTCAAGCAACCATAAGAATATCTAACCACGATCCAACTTAAAACAAAACGTATATACAATAATATCTCAAGAAGAAGTACAACCGTCAAATATACAGAGGTTCTCAAATCACCATACAACCAGCCCGTGCCAAGCACTAGGGCGAGAACCATGACAAAAGAAAACCAAGGGCTAGACCCAGCTAGTCTATACCGGCTCTCGTCCTTGCTCGCCTTCCCCTGTTAAGGAAAATAAACTAAAGGAGTGAGCTATAAGCTCAGTGAGGTTCCGAACACATAGGCAACAAGAAGTTCAATGCATTCATTACATGTTACCAATAATTCAAATACAAAAGAAAGAGATAAACACCTTCATTAAAAGGATACGTGCTCACAAGGAGCCATTCGTTCATTCATTCGTTCATTCATTCTCCTTTCGTTCCCTTATGCCTTCAATCATTTGAAAATGCATTTGTATATAAGTAAAACCCTCATTCATTCATTCGTTCATTCACCAGGCTCCACCAACCTCCACCAACCTACAAGGTAATACTCGAGTATACCAAACGTTCACCCAGATCCCTAATCGCCCGACCGAGTCCGCTTCTGACTCGAGACGACCGGTGACAAGGGGCAGTGGCCAGTTCAGCCAAAAGGCTTACATTCATGCACAAATAACATTTCAATCATTCAATCATTGAAAATTTCACAATCATTTAGGCCGAGTGCGATAAAGTACACACTTGCCTAGAAAGCTCGTTTTAACAATCATTGAAAGCATATAACATGTTATCAGTCATTCATACCAGCTATATAATCATGAAACATATCAAACAGGGAACACTCACCTATACACGCAAAATAACGTCCACTTCTCAATCACCAATGAAACCTTGACACCTCAAGAAAGATGATAACTTAGGGTTTTTCTTTCACAAATCCCTCCACTACAAGCTTTAATCCTCCTTAATAAGTAACTTTGATGGAGTAATCTTCACTTTTAATGGTTGGAAATCAAGATTGGAGCAAGGGATTGAAGTACAAGATGAAGGATTTCCTCTCTTTTCTCTCCTCAAAATTTCAGCCAACAAGGTGAAAAATGAAGAAACATTTGGTCAAAATGGATGTTTAGTAAAGTTAAGAAAAGTTAGTCAAAGTCCCCATCCAATGGTTTCATGACACTTGTCCCTCTCATTAATGTCATGCCCAACTTTTTTTGTCTTTCTCACACCTATCCACTTGGTACCTCTAAATATCTCATAACACCCGGAAAATTAAACCCAGTATCCAAAACTTAACCTAACTGGCCGAAATTTTCTGAATTTTTCGCACTAGCGGGTCCCACGTCCGATATACGCTCTTAATTTCTCAAAAACTAACTGATACTAGAAAAATCATTTAAAACTATATTTACTCATAAAATTGATCTAGAAAAATTTTCTAATAAAGAAAATGCAGAAAACGTGCAATTAAGAAAAGTACGGGTCCTCACACAGTCATTTTCCAGATTTAAAGACTATCTTTGAAATATCATTTGGCCATCGATTTGGCATTAGAAATACACCAAAATTGGTACAGTAAATCCTCCTTGTGTGAACAACATTTCTACTAAGTTTAATGCAAAAATTCCCACGGGAAGGCAGTCATTAAAACAACCAAAGTTCAAGAAATATTTCAAGGCTAATCTGCCTTCTCACTATTCTTTTGCTTGCAAACGTTTTGTACAATGAAATCAGTTCTAAATCACTCCATTTTCAAAACCAAGAGTCCATAAACATCCACTAAGCAATTTAAAGGTAATGGACATCACAATTTTTGAAATATAACTCCCCAAATCAGATTTGACCATTCGGCCAAGAGAAAAGGAAAAGTTTTCCAGATTTGAAAAGCAAACTTTGGGACATTTTTTGGGCATCGAGAAGGACTTGGAATGGCACCACATTTGGTAGTATTGCCCTACCACATAAGGGCTATTCCTCTGTCAACTTTCATGCAAAAATTCGTACGAAAGGTCAGTTAACAAAGCCACTAAAGTTCCAAGAATTTCCAAGGCAAATCTGCCTCGTACGTAAATTTTCCTTTTCTAAACATTTGGCAAATGAAATCTTCTCAAACACTGTTCATTTGTGTAGAAAATGTCTAAGAAACATCCAAGATGTGTTTGGTAGGTGATTAACACCAAGAATTTCGAAACAACAAGTCCCAAATCAAGATTAACTATAAATCAGTCCAGAATGAGGGTTATCTTTCACAAAGACAGCTCTGAAATCCTGCCACATCTCACTCAATTCAACTTGGAATTGACCATGGTCAATGGAGTTGAAAACTACATTCATAAGCCTACAATTTCTTAGAAGGAATCATTTTAAAATTCTGTCCACAACTAGCTCATATTTGAGCATCAAGTCGCAACTCAAAACAGGGCTTCCAGTACAGACGAGAAACAGAACAGACAATTTTACAAGGTTGGTACGGCTCACTCAGGTGGAATCAGGGCATGCATTTTATACCGTTGGAAAACTGGTAGTATCTAGTTTCTAATACCGTAAACGGTACTTGATTTCGATGTCGGTATAAAGAGTTATGGCCAAAACCAAATCACTGCCAGAGAGGCTCTGGTTACGTTTCCAGTTTTGCTAGATTTTCGAAATCTCAACTTTTGGCCAACCAAATTGGATGATTTTTGGTGGAAACTTTCCACACAACCCACAAAACATATTTACATCAAAATCAAGTCAATTGGACCACAAAAATTGCACTAAAGGGCACAGCAAAAGTAGGGGCAGAACTGGTCTTTTTTCCCCATTTCACTTCCTTTGAGTTTTCATCCACAAAACAACTTATTTTCACTAGATTAAGCACTAATCCAACATAAATAACATCAAATCTCATCGAATTAGTTCATCAAGCCATTGTGGGATTTCGTAGAGCCTACTCACAAGATTTCCAACCATATAAAGCTACCTATATGAATCTATGAGCTCACAACTGCAATACAACTTCCATAAACTAAGATTCAAGAGGTTGATCACTGATTACCTTCTTAGATGACTAAAGCAGAAAATTTTGGTCCTTTCAAGCTCAAGAAAACCGTGCAAATGAAGCCCCTTTCCTAGCTTCAGTTGTTCTCCAAGTGATTTGCAAGGTGTGTGTAAATTTTGAGGTGATTTGGGTGAGAATTGAGTGGTGAAATGAAGAGGAAATTTTTGGTTATTTTCCTCCTTGGATGGCCGGCCAACAAGAGCTAAGAGAGAGAGTGGGTTTGCTGAAAAATGAAGCTTCCTTGAGAAGCTTAAGTGTGTGGCTCAAAATACTCCAAAAGTCAACTCTCCCTCCGCGCGCGCACGCGCGCGTTTCGTGCTCGATTCCTCTCGAGTTTGTTTCACTTGTGTACTAAATCTCTAATGCACTTCCATTCATACTTTTATTATTCATTCTTAATAGCTCCAAAATAAAGGTCTTAAGTCCCTCAATTAATCGCGCGCGCGAAAACGCGTACTTCCGATTTGTGCGCGATAAAGTGAAAATTTCAAGAAATTCTTATAACAATAGTATCACTAACTGATACTTGAACACTTAAACATAAAAATACCTATTTCAAGACTAATGTACAAGTCTCTAATTTTTCAAGTTTATTGTATTCTCGAATCGATTATTGACTCCAAACGCGTATTCACTATTCTCACTTAACGAGCTTTTAAAAATTAAATTTTGAAACGAGTCATTTTAAAAATATAAGTAAGTTATAGTTCCATGTAATTAGGTCTAAAAAGGTTGAAATAAAATATTCGGAAAAAACGGGCAATAAAATATTTAAATAAGCTGGTAATAGGAGTTTAAAATAGGTAAATCCTCACATCCTCTCCCCCTTAAGAAAATTTCGTCCTCGAAATTATACCTTGATTGGTGAACTGGTCTGCATACTTTTCTCGAATGGTTACTTCCCAGGTTGCTTCCTCTAGTCCATAATCTCTCTATAAAACCTTCATTAGAGGGACTTGCTTGCGTTTTTAACCCCTTCACTTTTCGACAAAATGTTTACCGGTCCTTTCCTCACGTGACCAATTTTCATCACTTTTACTTCTCCCATTCAAAACTCACACTCATGGAACTTAACTATTCTCAGGTGCCATTCACGATCTTATTACAGGTCTTGAGACATGAAGCAACAGATTACAGGTACATATAAGCTGTAAAATCAATTAAAAGTAAGGTAAATTTTCATATACCATAAAAGATCATAATAGTTATACTAAATTATAATAAGTTCATCAAATCATTTCAAAAGAAAAGGGGAATCAACAAGATCAAAACGTGTTAAGTCGCAATATACATCAAAAGGATGTCATCCCCCATACAAAAGATTACAACCTCTAAAAGTGCCAGTCTATGTTAGGGTAAAACTACAATCCCTATTTGTCGAGTGGAGTTAGATTTACCCCTACTCATAGAGTTTCTACTACTTGGGTCCCTCTTACAATCATTAGCATTAATCACTCCTTCTGGCACTCGACTAATTTTGCAGTGGATTTAGCAGGTTGTTGAGAATTTCCTTTTCCCTTAGAAGCTTTAGGGCAATTCGAAAACTTATGCTCGGTACTACCGCAACTCAGACATTTTCCTTGTTTTCTCCAACACTCGGCCTCAGTGTGGTTAATCTGGCCATAGTATCCACAAGTTACGTGAGGAGTCACGGCTTGACCAGTTTGAGATTTCCCTTTTTGTTGACCTCGTCTACTCCGATTTCCTTTTGGCGGGGCTTTGCTTGATGGAGTTTCTCTGGGTTTTTCATGCATCTTCATTCCTCCAACCTCTTTTTTCATATTAAGGGGTTGGGTAGACTTCTCGGACGGTTTAGGATATCACTTGGGTTACCCCTCTTTCTAGCATGAAAAGTCTTAGATTGAGACTTAGCATTTTCTACCCTCTGTGCCTTATCCAAGGCATCCGTAAAAGTGGTAATCTGGGCAACTGCTAGGGATTCTTGAATTTCTACATTTAACCCCTGAATAAACCTCCTTATCCTTTTCCGTTCGGTGAGTACAAGCTCAGGGGCAAATTTGGAAAGTTTGGTGAACCGCTCCTCATATTCGGCCACACTTAATAACCCTTGTTTTAATTTAATAAAGTCATCCTCCCTCTTTTTTTGTATAATTGGTGGGAGGAACTTGACATTAAACTCCATCTCAAAGTTTACCCAAGTTCAGGGGATTTGTTCTCTTTCCCATTTTGCACTAACAACATTCCACCACGAGCGTGCCGCCCCTTCAAATTGGAAAAAGGCAAAATTCACTTGCCTTTCCTCGGTATAATCTAAAGCAGCAAAAATATCAACCATCCTTTCAAACCAATTTTTCGCTACTTCGGGATCAGACCTTCCACGGAACTTAGGGGGAGCAAACTTCAAGAACCGCTCGAGGGCTCTATCCTCACCCCTCTCTTAGTTCCTAGGTTGGTCGACTGGTTCAGGTCCCTGGTGCTCAGCTAAGCGCTCGAGAATATCGGTCATGCGGTTAATGGCCGTAGCCACTTGGTCACCCTCTTCATTTCTAGGGTTTTGGTTTGGTCCAGTCGCGGACCCCTCACCTCTCTCGGGAGTGCGGGGTTGCCGAAACCCATGGGAGTATGGGGTTGTCGAAACCCACGCCCACACCCCCATCCACGTCCTTGCCGATTCATTTAGCAAGTTTCTAAACGCATAATAGAAGTAGAAAGTATAAGCATGTGAATCGAAAAACAGGTATACATTGCAAGAACACTTTAAATCAAAGCATAGCTATTTGCATAAGTTAGAAGGCATGTCACATGTCGATGTGCATACAACGAGTTAATAGTATCAAATGCAGGTCATAGGCAACTAAGTGCCACAAATATAGTACTTGCAGGCAAAATACAAAAGGCCTCACGGCGAGTACCACCCCTACTATACTAGGCAGGATCAAAAGAAAAACCATAAGCCTAGTTAGGGACAAAACTAGAAGAATCCATGATACCAAGCCACATCATTCAAATGATTATAAACTCCAAACTGCACCCAAAAGCCTGAGCTACCTCCTAAATTCTTAGCCTCCTCGCTAGATTCAAGGTGAAAATTCTTGTACAAGCTAGGGTGATAAGTCAAACCAAACGGAATAAAAAGATATCTCATTTTCAAGTTCAACGTGGAGCCCAAAATTGTTCAAATGGTTCGACTTTTCTTTCGAAATGTTCGACAAGCAAAAGAGTGGGGAAAGCAAGGTTTCTAACCCTTAAACTCACTAGATAGCTATATAGATTTTCTAATCTTGACCTACCTCCAACCTAACTTGAAGAGTAAAGTCTTAGAGTGTTTTGTGAGCAAAATGGTACTACAACCTCAAGCACCAAAAATTACGTTGCACTTAATACACAATCACATCCCACGGTCCGGCATCCTAAGCTTTTAGGCCTAGGATACACTACAAAGATCTAAAGCCTAAACTCTGATACCAACGGTGACGCCCCCACTTCTCCCAAGGGCAAACCCAATGGTATCGGCGGAACGCCTGGCCAACTCTCGCCGGGACTCGGTACTAATTCAATTTTCACTCAATAATAACCAATCGATACTAAAAATTGAAGAGATAAAGGAAGGTCAATTCCTCAATAAACGTTCAAGTCTTACAACATTATCTACTCAATTACTTTACATTCCCAAAATATACAGCTTCCAAAATCAATTTCTAAACAAATACATTCACAATTCTAATCAAGTGAAGCATCAAGTAAGTTTCTCCAGAATTCCTCCCATTTCAGCTCCTATTAAGGAAAAACAAATCTAACGGGGTGAGCGGACGCTCGTGAGGCCAAGAAAACGTGCAAGACAAGTAATTCAATAGCAATAGCACTTACACAATAGCGAAAACTATAACATTCAAGAAATTCACAATTTATAATAAACCTCCTTGAGTATGATGTAAGAGCTCTCAGGAGCTAAACCTTTGTTTACTTTTCCCCAAGTTCAATTCAATACCTTCTCGTGACGACACCGCGTCACCCAGGTAGATAATTAAATTCATAGCACTTTACGTATTCCATTTATGTTTCTGAGACGACTCGAGAGGCACCTCCCACCCAAATCGGTGTGGTACTTACTATCGCTCAGCTTATAGGTCTGAGACGATTCGAAAGGTACCTCCCACCAAATCGGTGTGGTACTTGCTATCATTCAGAGGTCGATGAGACACCGCTCCAATCGACTTACAATGCTTAATGGTTCTGAGACGATTCGAGAGGTACCTCCCACCCGAATCGGTGTGGTACTTGCTATCGTTCAGAGGTTTAGGGTACTGAGATGACTCGAGAGGTACCTCCCACTCGAATCGGGTGAGGGGTTGGTTGTGGGTGTACTTTACATTATCTGATTCAGTTGTCGATGACTTTTTTGGTGGTGGGTGTGCATCGTCTGCCAAGGACTTAGGCGATGGGCTAGGGCATTGCTGAGTGACGATTCGAGAGGTACTCCCTACCAAATTCGGTGTGTGTACTTTACCAATCGGTGTCAGTGGTCTGAGGTAGGGCATCGCTCCAATCGAATTATTTAGCTACGCATAAAGTTTATCATTCATTCAATCACAATACATTCAATCTATTCATATGCAATTATCAATCAAGTCAATTCATGAGTTCAGTTCATTTCCAATCATCATTAGTCATTCATTCGATGTTCGAAGTTCAGGAGTCGAAAAAGTCCATGCATGATTCATTCAAATGAGGACAGAGCAGTGGTTAAGTGTACACACTCGATTCAGTATAATTTTTCAATAAATATCTGCCGACTACTAATAGTCACATTCAAGCACATATCAAGTTTACCTACACTTGACACTCACCAAGTAAACAAAGGAGAAATTGTCATTTGAAGGTTCAGGCGTCCACCGTGGGATGGATCCTCTTGAAGGTCCTCTTGTGTGCCTGAGCAACTAATAACGAACTACTACTTATAAACCTCATTTATCGAAGAAGATTCAACTCTAAGAAAATCTCATGAAAATGAGCCTTAATTACTCGCAAATCGAGGCTCAAAGGTGGGGTTTTAAAACACAAGAGAAATCTGATTTTCATCTTTGAAATCAAGTGTAAAATGGTCTATCAATTTTAAGAAAATGGAGAGTTCGAAACCCTCAATTTTCTTTAAGTTGGGAAATTTCAGATTTGTCGAGCAATCTTTGAAAAATCGTATCTCACTCTCTGTAAGTGCAAAATTGGAAAAGTTGGTACCGTTGGAAACTACTTCCAAAGTAAAGTTTATAGAAGACACTTTTCCATGATTAAAAATGGAAGACACTCAAATTTTGGCTTCAAGTTGCTGATTTGATCAAGCAAAGCAGTTTTTGGTCATGTTTTTTGGCAAACTTTGGAAAGTCGGTATAATTCATAGAAAGTGAACTAGACCCTGAAATTCACAACACAATAAGAATTCAAATCAAGGTTTCAAACACAATAAATAGAACAAAAATCGGAGTTTTGAGTATCTAGAGACATCAGTCCAAAGTTGGTCACATTTCGCAAACTGTTCAGTCATTTTCCAGATTTAAAGACTATCTTTGAAATATCATTTGGCATTAGATGTGACAGCCCCACCTCCCCCTAAGGCGAACCAAAGGGTTCGGCGGACCGTCTGCCCAGCTCTCGCCGAGACTCAGTCGTTCACTCAAGCAAATCAGAAATAAAAGCACAAGAAAGAGCAAAACAAGGATCCAAAACTTAAAACAAAATTATATACATTGTTATCTCAGAAGGAAGTACAATCGTCGAATATACAAAGGTTCTCAATTCACCATACAACCAGCCTGTGCCAAGCACTAGGGCGAGAACCATTACAAAACCAAAGAACTAGACCAAGCTAGTCTATACAGAGCTCTCGTCCTTGCTCGCCTTCCCCTGTTAAGGAAAACAAAACTAAAGGGATGAGCTAAAAGCTCAGTGAGGTTCCAAACACATAAGCAGCAATCCATCCAAAACATTAAATATAGAATTTCAATAATTCAAGTAACATTTACAGTGGAAAGCGATAATAACACATACATTAAAAGGATACAGGCTCACAAGGAGCCATTTGTTCGTTCGTTCGTTCGTTCATTCTCCTGACATTCCCCTTATTCCTCCATTCACTTGAAAATGCATTTTTGTAAGTAAAACACTCGTTCGTTCATTCATTTCATTCACCCCCTTCCTAGACATTGGCCGGGCTCCACCAGACTTCAAGGTAATACTCGAGTATACCAAACGTTCACCCAGGTCACCATATCACCCGACCGAGTCCGCTTCTGGCTCGAGTCGATCGGTAACAAGGGGCAGTGGCCAGTTCAGCCATAAGGCTTACATTCATGCACAAGTAACATTTCAATCGTTCAATCATTGAAAATTTCACAATCATTTAGGCTGAGTGCGATAAAGTACACACTCGCCTAGAAAACTCGTTTTGGCCAATCATTGAAAGCGTTTAACATGTTATCAGTCATATATACAAGCCATATAATCAAGAAACATAACAAACAAGGAACACTCACCTATTTATGTAAAACAACATGCAAATATCCTTCTGGATATTACCTCAGTCACCGAGAAAACCTAAGAGTAAATGAGAAAGAATATTACAGTCTATCTAGCACAAACAAGTAAGTTAAATCAAAGAAAAACCGGCAAATGATAAGTAAAACGTATAAAGACGCCTTTATAGTGAAAATGGGATATTTGGATCGGAGGACGAAAATAACTAGGGTTTCATAAACCTAACACAAAACTAACTCAAGCGGGTTATAAAATGTCCGGCGGAAAACACTTGGACCAAAGACAACTCGGACTCCAACGAGATAGGCTAAAAATATTGTTTTCGGAATCGTTTAGATAGTTCAAAATCACCTCATACCCAAGCAGCTAGTATAGACTAAACGTCATGATAAAATCATGTGAAAAGGAGGACAATACTACCTTACATTCACACTTAAAACCTCACTTAAACGTGGTTCACTTGTGGCCGAGAAAACCCTAAATCATACCTCTATATTTTGGGTACGGAGTAAGTAAACATTTGGCGTTTCAAATCAAAGAGCTATCATATTTTGGAATGGTAAAACGGTCATAGTATTTGCCAAACGAAAATATACAAATTCAAATAGAAACTTAGCCCTCGAGCAAAAATTTGGGCAGCACGCCCTTTGTATTTACCTGTTTTTCCAGCCATTTATGGCTTCATTATTTTTCTCATTCAAGCCCAAGTTTATACACAACACAAATGCATTTCAATAGCCGTTCCATAGGCTCAAGACAATACAAGGACATAAATCAACTAATAAAAAATACGGAAATGAAGTTTACAAAAGACAGATTTGATGGGTTTTTGCGGAAAGAACACATCTGAGGCTACGCTTATCGAATTGGTGTGCAACTTATACCATTTAGAAGCTAAGACAAATTCCTACAACTTTCATGAAGATCACTTGGTCAAATTTCCAGTGTAACCTAATCAAATTCCCAGTTTACAGAACCAGGTTCTAACTAATCAGCTAAGTAACCGTACTACATTTAAATGGCCATATCTCAGGCTACCAAAGTCCGTTTAAGGTGTTCTTGGAGGCCTTGGAAAGCTAAGACAGAGTACTAAAACTTTCATGTTTTGGAAAATGGCTAAATCTGCACGGATCATAGTGAATAAACACAACCAAACGGATGAACTGTCTAAAACGGATCACTGGAAACATCCTAGGGTGGCGAGGGTATTTTAGTCTTTTCACAGGCTACGTTGCTCCGATTGAGTTGAAATTTTGTAGGCACATATAAAATATCATTCTATACAACTTTCATGTTTTATACTAAGCCTAATTCGGCCTCTAACATGATGCAATAAAACCGGACAGAACAAGGCTGAAATTTTCCAGAAATCTGGAATTTTGGGATTCAATGCAACCTTTCTTGATTTCTTGCTCCAATCATCACTACAACCACTTATATAAGCTTAGATACAACATGTATCATCCATATAGCAAGTATAGGCAGCAAATACCTCAAACCCTAACTCACATATAACACCTTTAAATCATCATAACAACTTGTATCACTACTAATCCAACCACAACATGAATTATACAACAACTTAAACCAAAATAAAAGAACCAAAGCCATGGTTTAGCCTTATACCTCAACAAATGAAGCTTGTAAGAGTAATACTTCACCTCCTCTTGGAATTCTTGTTTCCCCTAGCTTCTCAAGCTCACAACTCACACTTTAATCGGTTTAGAATTTTAATTCCTCACTTGGATGGCTCAACTCAAGAAGAAGGAAGTTTGTTTCTTGCTCTCTTTCTCTCCTCTCTTGTCTCGGCCAAGCAGCAGAAAAATGGAGGGAAATGGAGCAAAATGAAGGATAAGAAGGTTGGACTTTTGGCTTGTTTAAGTAGCCATGGTTGAGTGACACTTGTCATCACTAATACCAACCAAAATTTTCTTTTTCTTTCTTGCATTTTTAGCCCTAAAATTCGGTCAAAGCTAGCTGGAAAATGAGAGGATATTTTGCTCAAATATTAATGAGCTTGTATGGTAAGAAAGTGGTGGTCAAGCGGTGTGTTCAATCGGTAGTGCACGGTTCACGTCAGTTCGCACCGTTTTTTCTTAAATCACACGTACTAGGGTTTTTACTTCTTATTCACTAACTTTTTATCATTTATTCTAATCACATATTATTTCTCACCCAAAAGTCACTCTTAAGCACCAAATTTGATCATCGCTCCGTACCGGATAATTACACGACGGATACACGAAGAACCCTATTTCACTTCGAATTGAAATCGAAAAGGAAAATCCTAATTTCCAATGATCATTGGCACTTTTTCTAGGGTGATTAAGTAGCAATATGGTATAGAATAATAATTCCCAAATAATTTTCAAATAAAAGGAAATTTTCAAGAAATATGTAAGGAATTTGCAAGTCCTCACATTAGAAATACACCAAAATTGGTATACTAAATCCTCCATGTGTGAAAAACATTTCTACCAAGTTTCATGCAAAAATTCGCACGGGAAGGCAGTCATTGAAACAACCAAAGTTTAAGAAATATTTCAAGGCTAATCTGCTTTCTCACTTTTCTTTTACATGCAAAAGTTTTGTGCAATGAAATCAGTTCTAAATCACTCCATTTTTGAAACCAAGAGTCCAAATACATCCACTAAGCAATTTAAAGGTAATGGACATCACAATTTTTGAAATATAACTCCCCAAATGAGATTTGACCATTTGGCCAAGAGAAAAGGAAAAGTTTTCCATATTTGAAAAGCAAACTTTGGGACATCTGTTGGGTATCGAGAAAGATTTGGAATGGCACCAAATTTGGTAGTATCACCCTAACATATAAGGGCTATTCCTCTGTCAAATTTCATGCAAAAATTCGTACGGAAGGTCAGTTAACAAAGCCACTAAAGTTCCAAGAATTTCCAAGGCAAATCTACCTCGTACGTAAATTTTCCTTTTCTAAACATTTGGCCAATGAAATCTTCTCAAACACGGTCCATTTGTGTAGACAATGTCTAACAAACATCCAAGATGTGTTTGGTAGGTGATTAACACCAAGAATTTCGAAACAACAAGTCCCAAATCAAGATTAGCTACAAATCAGTCCAGAATTAGGGTTTTCTTTCACAAAGACAGCTCTGAAATCAAGCCACATCTCACTCAATTCAACTTGGAATTGAGCATGGTCAGTGGCATTGAAAGCTGACGCGCCCCACTTTTTGAGTATGTGAAAGTAGTGTGTGGGATATGTATGTGAACGTGTGGGAAAATGAAAATAAAAGGCCGTGGGATTGTGAAATGCGACGGTTCGACCCAAAATAATAGTTTAAAAGGGTTTTGAATAAAAATTGGAGTTGCCACTTGGTATTGAGTTAAGGTGTACCAAGTCACCTAAAAAATAAATTTTTGGGTAAAATTATAGAAAACCCTTTTAAACGACTCCTAAGTCTACAAAAATTAGAGAAACTGTTCGAGAGTCACATTTGATGAGAGGGAAGGCAATGACGAGGTCCAAGGCACCCTCTCAACCTAGCCAAGGCTAGTTGCGCGATTTAGTCAAAGATTTTCTTATTTTTAACCAAAAGATTTATCACATTCGGATGTACTATATGAATGTGTTATTCTTGGTTTTGATGATCACAAAGTAATTTGAAATGTTTATACTAACCAAGAAAGTGAACACTTTGATCAGGTCTGATGGAACAAAGAAAGCATATGTTCGTTTATCTCCTGACTACGTTGCTTTGGATGTGGTAAACAAGATTGGAATAAAATGAATGAATTTAGTCATTGTTTTGTTCCAAT